>NW_028301610.1:30394621-30697651 GCF_987345545.1 Pholcus phalangioides | reverse complement strand
AACTAACGAATAGGTGTATGAAATGAATAAAAATATCTTTATAGCATCAGTTAATATTATATAGTTACGAAAAATATTCGATTAAAATTCGATTAATCGATCAAAAGAATTTGATGTAAAAAATAGGGCTGGGAATCGATTAAAATGCTTAACTGGTTAACAGTTAAAAATTTTAATCTCGATTCCCAGCCCTATTTTTCCTGTGTTTAGAGATAACATTATAAAATCAAGGCAAACTGTATATTCCACCCTTAATTAACCATTTTAGCTAATTGAAAAATCCTTTCTAAATAATTAAATTGCTGTGGTAATGTATTGTTCCAATCAAAAATATTCTAACACAGCACCAACTTACATTACTTTTTGTAAAGAAAAAATTAAATATACATTTTTATGGGGGGGGGGGGGGGACATAGTAGGTTAAAGACTTACGTATGCAGTGGAGTGCGCCCCCCCCCCAAAAAAAAATAAACGCTAGTGAATTTTCGAAAAAATTCCAAATTCCAAAAATGTTATTTATTTGGTTCTTAAACTACAATAAATGTTCATAGTGCCCTCCCCGAACCTTTAGACACTCATCAACACGCTTCATTATGCTCACGAACAGCATGGCTGCACCAACTGGTGCAGACGCAGGTCCTCAGAAAAATGAATTGGCCCGGGGGCCCATGATACTGTTACAACGGCCCTGACTCCCGCATGCGTTTCTTGACTGTACTGCTGAATATAGTTCACTACGCCGATTAAGCCATTCACATTATACATTTCAGAGTTGCATATGGTGTTTTTTTTTCAAGTTTCTTATTCTTGTCTTACTAGAGTGCGGGGATTATTTAAATTCCTAAGAAGTTTTTTTTTTGGGACAATCTGTACACTGTATTGCAATGGTTGGCAAGCCCGCGGCCCGGTTTCATTCATTTTTGTGAGTGGAAGGCCCGGTCAAACACAACACCAACGGAAAATGAATGAGGAGAAATGAAACGGCTGATCACTCGCGGCCCGGGATGAATGATGTCAGGGCCCGGCAATTGAGAAACACTGATTGGACACATAGGCGCACGCAGGATATTTGGGAAGTTTCACAATTTTTTTCTTCTGAGGAGAGGTGTTGCGTTTTTTCCTGCACAATAACACTACAATCTCGGCTCAAGGGGGAGTTAAAACCCCAAATCCCCTCTTGTATCCCCTTGCGCATGCCAATAATTGGGCATAAAGCATTGAGTAAGAGAATAATAGCACGAGATCAAGAATAGAAGATGATAGAAACAGATAAGAAAACTAAATGAATGGCTAGAATTTTCTTTATACAGGGTGATTTTTTTCAGCCACCTCGGTGGGCAATTTGCCTGTTGTGGCCCTTGTATTTGTATTTTTATTTGTATTACTTATTTCCCTTTGCCGCATTTTACTGGTGAACCGGTGTCCCTAGAGGCATAGGGCCTACTTCTAATTAGAAAAAGTATTCAAATAACGTGACGAGCTCAGATACGTCATTCATGTTACAAAGGGTTGTATAGTTATCAAAATGCAAAAAAATTAACTTTGTATACGGGCACCCTGTCCTCAAAAATTCAATTAGAAAGTTGTTAAACTGTCTCTCCTGTGGCCAGAAAGAAAACCTTTCACGATCTAAGTGCAATATTCGTAGGGATATTTGAATTCAAAAAACGTAAAAAAATTGGGGGGATAAAATAGCATAAAAAAACCCAACGGACAACGCTTTCCCCGTGGTTTTTATGCTGTTTTTTCCAACTTTTCCCGATTTTGAATTCAAATATCTCTACGAATATTGCTCTTAAAAACGTGGAGTTTTTTTTTTTGGTTGGCCTCAGGAGAGACCGGAAAACAACTTTTTAATCGGTGGGTGTGGTTGCCCAGGTCTATAAGACACTCGCCTAAAGTGCCAAAGGGTGTTTAGAGGTGTCACGAGTTCGATACCCGGTTCGTCCTTGTCAGAAAACTTTCCTGACACAGGGGTACAACAGAAACGGCGATATATGACCGCAGAGAAAATTTCTATCGTAGAGAGTTCCCTCCCCCATCGAGGAGTTAACGGACCAACCTCTCGATGAGTATGAAAACAAGCCCGCCGTTCGGAATCGGCAATAAATTGCAGGTCCCGGTCGCACAATTCCATAATGTACTTAGGTACATATGGGGGTTCCATAATGTACCATGGAATACGCTCATTGGCGAAGATCACAATTACGTTATTAAAGATCGATGGCAACTCTAATGAATGCTTAAACTCTGATCAGCGTAATTTAATCATTGAATATAACTTGGATCGGATATTAAACTGTGGTGGCGACCGATACCTTTCGAGTACGAATCAGGCATGAGCAACAGGTCTAACATTCTTCGTCCAATACGCTTATGTAAAGAGAGCTAGTTTGTCATGCATCTTTGAACGAATACCGTAACAGGTTTGCCACTCCAAGTAACATCTCGGAAATCGATTAAAAAAGTACTTTAGGGAGCAGCGATTGGTTATAGGAGTGGTTCTCAAACTTTTGCCACTCTCGGATTCTTACATTCGTCAACGGCTACCCAGTATAGGCTAACAAAGGACCACTTCAAAGCAGCACCAAACATACATCAACATCGCCAGCTCACCGTGATGCTCATGATTCCGGGTCCCTATTTCATGAATGTTCACCCAACTGACCCACGATGTCCTAAGTTCCATATACATCATATTTACCAGAAGCACAAAACTTTCTATATTAGATTGAGATAATTGGAGTTATATTGAATATAAAACATTGTACGCCATAGCAACAATGGTGGTACGTACGTAGATATGACGCATACCATCCAAATCAGAATACAAACTCAATCACTTAACTCGTAATTCGACTCCAACACCCACGTGACATTGGCCTCTCTCGCTCTCCTCATTTTATTTTCATCCTGATTATGAAATGTAATATGACGGATGTTTGGATGTAATTCGTTTAAGATAATCCTTTATACGTTTTTGCGGTAGAAGAGCAAGGCTAATGGTCCATGTCGATACAAAAGTGATGGCGGAGAACCTTACCCTCGACACCCTTGAACAACGTCGTCTGGATGAAGTTACTCTACTAGGGTTGGGATTTCCCCTCTTACGGGAGGAAAGAATTGAAAGAAAAAAAAAAAAGCCCGCGTTTGGCTTTCTCTTCTATCATCAACCTTCCGAAGGCTGGTAGAATCCAACACCAACTCAACATCGACCAATCTCCTGTTATCCCCTGCTGGTACAGTATATATTCTCTAGGCACCCTCGTGAATAAGCGACGTCGTCCGGGGTCGGTCGGGGGGGCTCTTCTCTTGGTTGGTCACGCACCACGTGACGTTTGGCTTCCCCCTTACCATGGCATTGACTGACTCCGACGACACCATACGCACAAAAAGTCCTTTCATTTGGAAGTGTGGATCAATTCAATTGTGTAGATTAATGACGCTGGGAGGTGGTCTTTTACTGATGATGAAGGATATATACATATAAAGGAAGGGGGGAAAGAGAGAAAGTATTACATTAACCAAAAAAGCTCTGTTACAACAACAATCATTGCCGTAATTTGGTCCATATCTACTGAAACCTGCGATGAATTGAATACATATTGTTTTTTATTTAGTTTTTAAATAATGTGGTCCTCGCGTATTCCCGAGGGATCCGCATGACCCGTCCGAGGAATCTGTTAGTAGACATCCATGCCCGAACCAGGATTCGAACCCAGACTTGTACAGTCAGAGGCTAGTTCCCTAACCACTCGATTAACCATAGGGACTTTGTTGGTAGGAATAATTTTTGGTAGTGTCTTGTGAATATTATAGGGTGGTTAAATAAACTGGCACCCACTCTGATGGAGGTATTTTGATGAAACTTGGTATAAAGTATATATGGATCATTGGTAAACGAAACTTAAAAGATTCAATTAAAAAAATAGTTCAATTTTTGACCACCAGGTGAAAAAGTGGATTTTTATGTTGCAGTTATCTTTTTTCCATGGTCCAAATAACGTATATACCAAGTTTCAATGAACTACTCCAACCTAGGAACTCCCCTCTGTGGTGGGTGTATTTAATTAAAACTTGGTATTTGTACCATGGGAAAAAGATAACTGCGATAAAAAAGCACCACTTTTTCACCTGGTGGCCAAAAACCAAACTATTTTTTTAATTGAATCTTTCTTTTACCAATAGTGAGTGTGCCACAGGGCTACTTGAGTGATTTGAACATATGGCATGGGCCGCTTAAATGATCTGGAATTGTGCCACGAGTCACTTAAGATATCTGTAAATGTGCCGCTTAGTTCATTTTTACAAAAATTAGGTTTGAGGTGGTGGGCCGCATCAGATAACCCGGAGAAGAGCCACATTTGGCCCGCGGGCCATGGGTTTAACATATGTGGCTTAGAGGGTGGGTCGCAATGAATTTCTTGAAGAGAAATTTTTAGTTCTTACCCTTCTAATAGCACTGAAATTAACAAAAATTGATTATAATAACATATAAAGGAATTTTCTTCCGAAATTTCAACTTTTTTTAAAGCACTTTTTACATTAAAAAAATTGACCGTCGGGCGGGGGCATAGGGAGCTCGTGCACTCCCCCCCCCCACCGCGTACGTCTCGGATCCCAATGTGCGTTAGGAGGTAGGGGGCAGAGCTGACGAAATTTTGCTGACAAGTTGGGGGGGGGCAGTTTTGCTGACTTTTGCTGGCGGGGGGGGGGGTCGAAAATGGCTGCTGACGTAATACTTGAATGGCCCCTATGGTTTCCAAAACTTATCAGCCTACTCCAGTCCAGGACGAACTAAGTCTGGGAAAAGTGAAAGAATGACTTTTTAGGAGAGTGCGAAGAAGCTACATTTTTAAGAATGAAACCGAGCATTCCATTCGCTTTTTTGACCATCGCTGAACAATGTTCAGAATAAAGCTGGATTTTCCTAGGAGTAGAACTTTTGCGCCGTGTGCAGCGTGAAAACGCTGATTGGTTAAAATCCTGAAATTACAGCGTGAAAAAGCCGATTGGTTAAAATCCTGAAATTCAGGTTTTTTGACCAATCAGCGTTTTTACGCTGCGCGAACCATAGAAAACCTGCTCCTAGGAAAACCCGGCTTAACCTAAGCCGCTCATCAATGAGAATTCCCAAATCGGTAGTAATCGGTAGTTGCATCCTGGTGGATAGTAATACCATTCAACTCGCAAGTGAAACAGGTTGTTCGAACCAAAATGATCGATCATGCACTTATCAACACTAAAGGTCATGCTCCATTCATTTGCCCATGTAATCATATTCAATTTGTCTGGAGCATCACCCTATTGCTTGGATTCCCGATTACACCCATTAGCTTCACGTCATCTGCGAATTTGCTAACAATCCCGTAGATGTCCTGATCGAGTTTATCGATGAAAAATGAAAAAAGTATGGGCCTAAGGGCATTTCCTTGAGGGTCTCCACTCTTCATTGTTGTCCAATCAGAAAATTCCCCGTTAACCAAAACCCATTGTGACCTATCTCTCAACCACGATTCTATCTAATTCAACAAATTGCCTCCCAATCCGAATCGCATGTAAACGTTTCAAGAGTGTACCATATTGGGCCCCGATTAAATGCCTTCTGGAAATCAAGATGAACAACGTGTACGTTTATGCAGCACCTCCTAGAGATAAAAGACCTCCGCAGTCTGCTTGTGACGTCAGTAACTAGTCCATTTTCCCTCAGAATATTCAGGGGAAAAAATTCCCTGCTCGTGCCAGTATCATCGTTGTTGGGAAAAGGAATGATCGGGCTCAGAATTGGCGATTTCTATGCCTCACATCCATTCACTATGCGGTATTTGTGAGCCAATCAGGAAGATTCTACGCCAAAATAAGAAGAAACAAAACAGGGTGCTGTGTTTCAAAATGTGGCAAACTTGCTAGGTAGTCTGAATGACGTTTAAGGCAAACAGTGCAGAGGCCTTCTATCTCTAGGAGGTACTGGTTTATGCCCTTTCCCAGAGCCTTAGTCACGTGATCATACTTTATAAGCAAAGTAGGGTGGTCACACATGACTTTCCCTTGCTGAACCTATGCTGGTTTTCTGACAACACGTTGTTCTCGTCTATCCACTTCACCAATTGCCTTTTGATTCGACACGGTTTTTCTACTACCCTATTTAAATATCGGAACCACATTAGCGAATTTCCAATCTCTTGGGACGATACCCACAGCAACATTACTTCTGTAGATATGTACAGCTGGCCCCAACAGTTCATTAGCACATTCCCTAAGGACCCTAGAATAAATATCACCTGGTCCTGGTACTTTTCTTGCATTTACATCTTTTAGAAGTTTTAGGACTTCCACATCTTCAACTTGAATATCGTTGAGGACAATAACTCCCTCCCTCCATGACACACCCGTACTTTGAATATCATCTTCCGTATTAAAAATCAACGTGAAAAAACATTGAAAGCACCACAAATGCCTACATTGCTCTCTATCCTAGATCCTTCTATCGGCAGGGGGCTAATTGACCCCTTACATCCATTGTTGACATAGTTGAAAAATGATTTTGGGTCAGCGCTAATATTAACTGCCGATCTTGAGAGAGAGAGATTCAACTTCCTTTTTACTTTCCCTAATCCCCTTCTTCAATGCCCTTCTTTTTTCAGTAACTGATGCCAGGTTACCTGTTCCACTTTTATGCTCTCTAAATGCACTTTTCTTTTCCAGGTTACGCACTTTTTCCGTGAACCGTAGGGAATGCAACAAAAAAAAGCCCGTTTTTTACGAACAAAGGGTATGACATCGTGCAAAACAGAGGATAATTTTGCCTTAAATTCTTTCCATTGACTTACAACACCAACTGATTGCAAACAGTATTTGAAAACTCCTGCTAACCATTCTCTCAAAAAGCCAAAGTTAGTTCTTCGAAAACAGTTTTATAGCGTGAAAAGAAAAAAATGTAAGAATCGTCGCGAGCTTCCAGGCTGGAGCCCTGTCATCCCAACCTTTTGTGGGGGGCCATGAAAATAGGCTTACCATTTTATGCATTTTCTGATTGTTTGTAAGCTATTGCCTCATATTCCTTATCTGGGGTTTCTATATTTTCAACGGGATTACTATAGTAAATTTATAGACTAAGCAAAAATAGTGAGATTCATCCCGGGCACCTTAGCTGGACCCTATTAGACTCACCTATGTGGAAGCACTGCTTTGTACAACTGATTGTGTGCTATAATTATAGCTATGAAAGGTTTTAGTAGGCCTATATCAATTTAAAAAATAATCTGGTGATAGGCAATATTCTCATACCAGGGTTCCTTGACGTTTTAGATTTTTGAGCGATGTCTTTCCTATAGATATCTTTAAGTGTTCGCTGAAGCACTAAAAACTACTCAGTGCCTGTGCCCAATTTCGACATTTGTAAGGTCTTTATCGACACCTCAGTCGAACCATCTCATTCAAGTCGCATCTAATGCAGTATCCACACCCGCAGCACTACGTCTCTCCAAACCGCTAGAAAACCGGGTTTTGAGGCGTAGATGAGGTGATTTCGCCGTAAAAAAAACTGGTTTTATATGCGTGTCTCGGAGTGACGTAGCGCTGCGAGTGTGGAACAGGCTTAAGAATTCACATCAAACTAGACTGAGCCAACTGGAATACCGAGCAGACTCATCGTACTCCCCCTTGTCGCAGCAAAACCAGTTTTTTGTGTTCAAAGAATTTTTGCTTGTTTCAACCAAAAAACAAGTTTTTTGTTTTGATCGTTAAAAAAGGGGCATAGGGAACAGCGATTGGTTGTAGCGATAATACTGACGTCACACTTTGCACATAGATGGCAGTTAAATCAGCCAGGGTTTCCAGGAGCCCGAAACTGGAATGAGTTCAAGAATATGTCAGAGCTATAAAATGAAAATTCTTCTCATGATGCTGGGCATAAAAGGTGCTCGAGACTCGAACAGGGTTAAAAATTCCGGGTTTGATAGTATCCATCATGAGAAGAGCACCCATATGGTATCTCGTGTGCTCAAACTAAAACCAACATGCTACTAATCCTTGTATATAACTTCAATAGGTCTGTCGATTAATACCTCGGAATACGAAACATGGCTCAAGCACTGACCATTCTTGGGGGCTTCAGTGAGCACCGTGACTGAGAAGAAATCAAAGACAAACATAATCAAACGACATCAAGGTTTCATTTTGCGAAATTGCACGTTTAATCTCGAATGTTTCTGACAAATATTTTTTTTTTCATACATAATTTATCAATAAACTCATTTTGCATTATATAAGAGCAATTAATTAATTAATTAATTAATTAATTAAAAAAAAGATATTTATTCTCTTCCCACGGTATATTTTCTTTTTTGTCTGTATATATAATAACTTTTCGTCAAAGTCACTTGATGTCAGAAGAACCGAGACATTTATAAGGAAGTCAAAATAACATACACTTTGTATACAAACATCTATGTACTTTTTTTCGCAGCAGTATTAGTTTGTGATTTTTATAGTTGGCAATGATGATAATAGTAATAATAATGATATACTGTATAATACTTATTTCTATCTCAGTTCTTTCTTGTAAAAGGAACTTTTTTCTTTCTTTTTGACGATTTTTTTCTCCCAGTCCATCCCTATATTTTATCATTATGCATTCTTATTATACCCGATGAACACCACTTTTCTGTACATTAGCCACCTCCTGTAAATTCTGTAAGACATGCAGTCGATGGAACTTCCCACGTCGATTGGAACTATTTTGTTTCATCTCCTGTATGAGTTTCTTTGTCTCAAAGCACTCGGTTTTCCTCACCAGTCTGTGTCTACTATCGGTTTTTTTTTTGTCGCCATTAAGGCTGAACCTATCTCCATCTTGACATCGATATCTTGATGTAGTTTGGGACCTGGAATGCGTTCATAGTCACTCTTTGTTTCAGGTTGACGTCAAAGACATCGCTGAAGTAATGTTTACGATTCGACGCGATCTTCTTTTTGATTTTACTCCAATCTTTGGATATCTTGTTGTGATCAGAATCAATGAGTTCAATCCTCTCAGCTAGAGACAACCTGTTATGACTTGGACCTTGTTCTTCTGGGGAGCAAGATTGGCGTATTTATGTCTATTTGTTCATACACAGGGATTCATCACTAGGAAATATTGCAATGATTAGAGGCTGTAATACGTATTCTGTCTTTGACGGTCTTCCTGATGGTGCAGGTCTCTAAAATTGGCTTGAGTTCAGACTTGGGTTAAGAGCCTATCTCGTATCGGTAGAATCGTCCCGGTTATTGAGTAATGGTCTCACAGTATTCACCGGTATACCATGAACGTCGTCAGACGATGTTCGAGCCCAGCTTTATTTCGATTAGGGGAAACCGCGCAGATTCCATCAACGGAATTGGATGAGATACCAAATCGTACAGCATTATTTACGCCATTTATATATATACTGTATATATATATATAATGATCCTACACAATTTGATGCGCAAAAAAAAAAGAAAAAAAGAAAACATATATGGTAATATACACACGGGTTTGGCTTTTTGCAAGATTTTTTTTTGAGGTAAAGTTTCTGAACTCATTGAAAAGCTCAGATATAGTATCTCGGATAAATTTCTATTTAAAAAATCGATGTGTCAAATCATTGTGTTACATCAAAACAATGACCCGATGGAATGAATGGATGGTCTAACAACTTCCCCGTCTTTTTTGTTCGAATCAGTCGAACCCGACACAACTTTCATAGTAGTTGGTGAATTCTTGACAACGTCCGATCTGTGTCCGTACACTTTAGCCGAATGTTCTATGGCTTTGGCTCTTAACGAGGCGATGCTGGATGATCGAAGGTCTTCCTTGGTGCTCATGGCCCCGACGAGGGATAGAAGCGGTGACGAGATAGGGCTGGAACTTGTAGAGGATGTCGAAGGGGATGCTTGCTGCTGTTGCAGGTTGCTTTGCTGTTGCTGCTGTTGCTGCTGGGGCCCTTCCCTTTGCTGCTGGTAGCACCCGACGACGTCGTCTTGCTGGGTATCACCGGACTGCGGCTGCTGGGTTATCGTCGAGTTGTGGGCGCTGCTGCTGTTCGTCGTCTCCTCCGGGGAATTGAATTCTGGATCCTTGAGCTTCTCCGCTGCTTCCAGTGACTTTCGATGCATCCCTGTAGATGGAGAGAGGAGACGATTGTGTTGCGTTAGCTGTGCCGGACACCAGGGCTTGCCAATGCATAGGAGCTACAAGGAGGGCAAAATGGATGGTGATATGATTCAAAGACCGGTCAAAGCCAGTCTTAAAGATTTGAATTTTCTGTTACATTTTCGTATTATTTTGAGATTAATTAAAACGTAAGAGCATAACTGCAACTTTTTTGCCTTATTATTATTTTTTTTATCCTTATTAGAAAAAGCAAGGGTTAACGATACGTTTTTTTCTTTAAACGTTTCTTTACCACTTGAAATTTGCATTTTGCAATCACTGAAAGTGGTATTTTTTTTTGAAACCCTATAACACTGCTGGCTCCCAAACATGACATTGGTTCAAATATACTTTAAGGTTTGTTTGCACCAAATTTTAGTCAAGGATTGTTTCAGCCTTAAAATTTTAAAATTTGTTTCTTGTATCTTCATTGATTTGTAATGGATTCTAATTCCTTCATACTTAACTTAAAATTACATTAAAATATACAGGGTGCATAGGTTGAGCCTAGAGGCATACGTACAATTTAAAAAGTATCCAAATATAACTTGTAGAACTCAGAACTCAGATACGTCATTCATGTTGCAAAGAGTTATGTATTTGATCATTTTTGCCGCACCACGGTCATTTTCTGCACACGAGGGCTAATTAGACCGTGACCTACAATTTATTGCCGATTCCGAACGGCAGGCTTGTTTTTTTATACTCATCTAGAGGTTGGTGCGCTAACCCCTCGATGGGGGACTCCCTACGGTAGCAATTGTTGCTGCGGTCAGGTCGCCGTTTTTTGTTGTACCCGTGTCAGGAAAGTTTTCTGACAAGGACGAACCGGGTATCGAACTCGCGACACCTCTAAACATCCTTTGGTACTTTAGGCGAGTGTCTTATCAACCTGGGCTACCTCACCCACCGATTAAAAGGTTGTTGCCCGGTCTCTCCTGAGGCCAACAAAAAAAAATTCCACGTTTTTAAGATCAATAATCGCAGAGATATTTGAATTCAAAATCGGGAAAAGTTGGAAAAAACAGCATAAAAATCGGGGGGGAAAAGCGTTTTCCGTTGGTTTTTTATGCTATTTTTTTTTCTTCCACCTTTTTAACGTTTTCTGAATTCAAATATCTCTGCGAATATTGCACTTGGATAGTGAGTTTTTTTTTTTGGACACAGGAGAGACATTTCAACAACTTTCTAATTGAATTTTTGAGGACAGGGTGCCCGTATAAAAAGTTAACTTTTTTTATTTTGATAACTTTACAACCCTTTGCAACATGAATGACGTATCTGAGCTCGTCACGTTATTTGGATACTGTTTCTAGTTGGAAGTATGCCTCTAGGATCAACGGTTCGCCTGTACAACGTCATGCGCGCTGTTATATATGCACCCTGTATACAGGGTGTTTACTCTTATGGTTATCTAGTGGCTATTTCCTAAACCGTTGGTTTTAGAGACAACTTCCAATTGGAAAAAAGTTTCAAATGATGTCGCTCATCATCTTGAATGCCCTTCAAATGAAAAAAAATTACTAATAAAAAATTTAAAATTAAAATTTTTATAGCCCCCCCCCCGGTCCTCTAACTTCTAATTAGAAAAATATTGCCCTGTCTCTCCTGAGGCCAACCGAAAAATCCTGTTTCTAAGGGATATTAGATATCAGAATTCAAAATTCGGAAAAGAATAGCAAAAACTAATGGACAACGCTCCTTCACCGCATTTATATGCTGTTCTTTCCCCTACGTTCTCTGCTTTTTGAATTCAAATATATCATCGAATATTGAACTTGGAAACATGGGATTTTTTTTTTGGCCTCAGGAAAGATAGGACAACAACTTTCTAATTGGATAGAGGACAAGGAGACCGTATAAAAATTTAAATTGTAACTTTTTATTAATATTTTTTTCTCATTTGAACGGCATTTAAGATGATGGGTGACTCCTTTGAAACATTTTTGCTAATTAAAAGTTTTCTCTAAAACCAACAATTCGGGAAATAGCCATTGGAGAACGATAAGTGTGGACATCCTGTATGTATATATATATATATATATATCGATTTGACAACACAATTTGGAAATCAGTCAAGTCGAAGGCTACGGGATGGTTAAAAATAATTGATATAAAAATCTAACGAAAAATTCGTTGTTCTTTAGTTGAAATTTGTTCTTTATACTATCTTAACACCAAATTACGGCAAAAAGACTATATCTTAACCATCTCTATTCCCCGATATTATTGGTAAAGTCTTATCCAGTGATTTCAATCAAAAATTTACTGACATTATTAGCCAAAGACCGGAAAATGCCTCAATAGGGCCCACCAATTAGACACGATTTATTTGACCATAGAAGGTTTTGTTACTATGTAGAGACTGAAACAATTCACGACAATATCATTACCATTGCGTTATTTTTACAATATTGCCTTATAATTCTTATCTTTAAAATATTATATTAATCTATTGATCTTATTGAACCATATGCGCATATATGTAGGAGCTCATGGTACATGGAAGTCTGGGACAGCCAATGCACGCACGCATACACACACACATATATACAAAAAATGAACACTTTCCAATAAAAAAAGCAAAAGAATGACAAATAATGCATGTATATTTTAATAGTAATTATGAACTTTATTTTTTTTTTGACACGTGTAACATATCAATCATGACATGATGCCATCAATCGGGGGGATTTTTCTTGTCATATTATAAATATCACCTCTTCGAGTGAGGAGAAAGTCAATAATTAGGTGTTTGATATATTCGTTTATTCAGAAAAATTAGTGATAATGTTCTGTAAAGCCAGGTTTTTTCTTAGGAGCAGGTTTCTACAGAGCGTGCAGCGTAAAAACACTGATTGGCCACAAAAGCCCTGTATAATTATTATTGTATTACTGATTATTCAAAAAACCCGAATTTCAGGTTTTCACGCTGCATACGGCGCGCTGAAATTCTACTCCTAGGAAAACCTGGCTTAAAAAATTCGGGATGGGGATCTAAAAAGGTAAAACCGCAAGTAAGTGATGCGTTATAAACCGCCAAATGTGGAATATGGGGTAGAAATACCGGTTTTTTGGCGATGTTTTATGCCGCCAATGGTTTGATAATTTGTTGGGTTGCATGTCGCGCCTCTGCAGAAACGCTAACGGGATTGGAGGCTGTAAGACATGGGTTAATAGAAGAGCTTACTTTAAATGTTTTGAACCTTTTTTTTCGAGTCGCGAGCACCGTCTACAACCGTCATTAGGAGAAGAGCAAACATGTGGCAATTCTGAGGTATGATCAAACTTAAATAAGCATTAATGCTAATACTTGGATGCAACGTAAATGGGTTTTGCGATTGGGATCTTTTGAGGGTGAAAATCGTTGATGTCCCGTATTTATGATCCCGATTTCCCCGTACTTCTCTGGATCAATTATGGTCAGCCTAACCACATTGAAATGAAAACTTTATGTACAGTATTTGATTGTGTCGGATTATATTCCTTGTCAAAAAAGGTCTTGCAAGCATCAACCTCCGCTGTAACGACGACTCGGTTATAACAGCGAAATTTCACAGAATTTTGGATGTCGTTATAACTGAGTTTGACTGTATATATATTTGAGAAATCTTAAATAATTCTATTTAATTATTCTATGATTAAAACATAACAGAATTCTTGTGAAGTTTAATAGCCATAGAATAAAAATGGCTTGGGAACTTTGAGTCTAAAACGCTTTGGAAACATCACTGGTGCTCGCGAGTAACAGGTTCAAGATATCTATCTTCTCAATGTAATTCATAATTACATTATATACGAAGTTGAATTGACTGAAAACTTGGTAAAAAAAGTGTAAGTATAAACGGAAAATGTGAATAGTTTTCAGATTTTTGTTTCAAGGACAAAATATTTTACGGTTTCCATTGAACTTATATTATTGTAGTTTTAGAGGGTGTTTCCATTTCGTATGACATGGTTACATAGAAAATCTTTTACCAAGTACAATAAATTTTCCCATTCGTCAATAATCATTCATTAATGTTTAATACCTAGCAGCCAAGGCGCACAGGAAGTGACATCGCCTTCTTTAGCAGCTTTTAAGATTGATTCCGGTAATGGCAATGAATGACGCACCATGGCACCATACAGTCCATATTCAGCCATGATGGTGCTCTTACCCCAACATTTCTCTGTTTTACGCCATTTCGCTCGTCTATTTTGGAACCAAACCTAAATAGATAGAAAAAAAAAATTCATGTAATTTTTAGGAAATACAGAGACTAACAATGAACGATGATAATAATGATGCTCCTCTCGATTAGGGCATAATATAAACCCATCTTTGTTAACCTATTAATAATACCAAGTTGAGGAGAGAGCAGTTATAATTTTAACACTAACCAGAAAATAAGTAAAAAATATATTAATGAAAACTGAGCAAGAGGTGGATGATATATTATAACAGATCCTTAGAATAATGCCATGGGGTAAAGAATGGCTCTGACTCTCTCTCTCTCTCTCTCATACTCTATCTTGGATCTTATCAACTAATGATAGTCGCTTTTTTCACCAAGGATAGGTTGGTGGAAGCATGGCGGGTCCCTTGCTTCCACCTATTATGTTTGCCTCTGATTCAAATGACTTTAAATAACCTGGTGTAGAGAAAAGTTGAGGCTTTTGAACCTTTTGTGCGCCGTTCATCAAATCTCAGGGAAGTAAAGAGGAGGCCTACACACTCTAGGTATAAGAGAGTAAGAGAGATGATGGGCGAACTACTACTACTACTACTACTACCCGGAGCAGGGTGGAAAAGAATGAAATGAAGGGATCCTCGCAAGCGAGA
Source organism: Pholcus phalangioides (assembly GCF_987345545.1). NCBI lineage: Eukaryota > Metazoa > Arthropoda > Arachnida > Araneae > Pholcidae > Pholcus > Pholcus phalangioides. Next base: position 30,682,649 of record NW_028301610.1, on the reverse strand, counting down.
ATTATTAGGGTTTGATGCGAACGCTGCTGGAAAAAATTAGTCCATGCGATACCCGCCTCCTAACATTCTCTCAGCCTTTGCCCATCACTTTTCCCATCGCGAAACCGCACAAGCCTTTGCCATGATCCCGTGGATATATATGTGTATGAATGTGTGTGTGTGTTCCTCTCTCTCTCTCTCTCTCTCTCTCCTTTTCTAAGGAGAGAGGACCACTCCTCATCCTCTTTTTCGTCTCTCATTTCGGTTCCTTGCCTCGATGGGAAACGAACTGAACGAAAAACGCGCGCGCGGTTCGCTAAGGCTCAGTCAGCTTTTGGCCCCTCGCTCACGCCAACGGAGTTTTCCCCAGGATTTTGAGCTTTAGAAAATAGTTTGGCCGGAATGTTTTAATTTGCTTCATATCGTTGGGAAAGGTCTCCTCTGGAGCTCGGCTCAGAGCTCGAAGGAGAACGAGAGCCTTGATGTGCGAGGCAGGAGCAAAATAGAAGGGAGACTGAGTGCTGCTGCATATATAGAAAGAGAGCGAGAGAAGGGATGAGTATTTGCCGCTCCAGTGCCCTCGCTAATTTGCCTGTAATTGCTTTTTAGGCCTATTTGAGAAGCCAAATCTTTCCGCTCTTATAAATCCGCTTTTCCTTGACGCATTAAAAACCTTTTCTTTTTTTCTTTTTTTTTTTGTTATTATTTATATTTCATTATTATTATTATTATTATTTTAAAAATTTTTCATCATGACTTCCGTGAAGAGTCTCAGTTTTCTACGAGGGGGTCAATTTAAGTAGAGTCGAGGTCGAGGTTTTGCAGGGGTAGTGTGTGGTTTTACGTGCTCAACAACTACAGTAGTTTATTTGTCTTTCACCGGTGTATGAGTTTGATAATATGCTTCATTTGAATTGTTTTTCCTACTTCAAACGTTGGATTCGTGGTGGTTTTTTGTTCTTTGATGGATAGAAATGGACTTTGTACGTGTGATAAAAATACACTATTGTTGGCTTATGCTTAATTGTAGAGAATAACATTGTACAGTTTTGTTGACGATTTAGGTTTCAACTACGGTGAAATCTCGACATAACGATACCCTGCGGACCCAGAAAAAATATCGTTGTAGAGGGATTATCGTTATATCGAGAGGTAACCTAACCATCATGCGCTACGAAATTTATGCTGTTCTTGGCATCCCTTTTATAAATCGGCTTTGTTAGTACCACGAGAAAATACACTTGCAAACGTTTATTCGCAACAAAAAATTTTAATTAATCAGTTAATTCATAAAATTCAATTAGATGTTTTGCCCCTGTAAAGAAGTTTACCGTATTACACTTTTGTGTACTACTTAAAAAGTGGCTTCACGGCAACTTCATTAAGCTTTCAAGGGGCACATTGCGCAAAACACTAATGTTATAAGACGCCCTCAGAAGAACAAAAACTGGTGAGGAATTTAGGAATATATTAAAAGCTATTTTTAGCGAAATATAAGGAAATATCGTTGCAGCGATTTCAAAATCTCTTCTAAAATATCATTATAGAGGGATTTATAGTAGTAAAGTACATCGTTGTATCCAGAGGAGTTTATCATTAGACGATAGGCAGTTCCAATCACGATTTGAAAAGTTATTGTTGCAGAGGAATTTATCGTTATATCGAGTCTCGTTGTAGCGAGGTTTCACTGTATTAGGATTTATTGGTAAGTTGCTTTTGAACGGACAGCAAAGATTTTTTCATAAAATCTATAATTAAAGTGTGTATTGGTATGCTGCTTTCATCAGCGACTGAGACTTAAATTTCAGGGTAGTTTTCTTAGAACTGATCCAGCGAGGGGTGTATACCATCTCCTTTTTATTTTTTTAAAAAGAAAATCCAATCTTTAGTTATAGAGGGAGAATTTCACCCACTTTTAACAAACCAGTCCTAGCTTCAAATTAAGTGTCCTCTAAGGTAGGCCTATACGTTTTTAACTGGTGTTCCGCGAAATCAAACGTCGCAGAACCCGAGGAAAGCTTTCAAAAAACAAAAACTTCCTTGTTACCGATACCCGAAAAGCTGTTGTTTATTCTGGATTTTAATGAAATGGTGTGTTTTAAAAAAAATTCTGACTATTTGGATGACTAAAACAACTTCAAAACAAGAATTCCAATAGTTTTCTCTCTCCCGATCTTTGTCGACCAGAGACTCTATGGACATTGGAACCATAGAAAGAATTCAACAAAGGCATCGCACTGTAATTTTATTTTTTTCTTCAAATTACTATTTTTTTATTCAATGCAAAGCACATTGGGAGTTTCTTATGAGTACGCATGTGAGTGAGCGCACTGAAAATTTTGAGACTTTATACCACTGATAACACACGAGTGCTTCCACTTTCCAATCAGCTCTCGTCATGTGACATCACGTGGCAATAAAATAAAAAACATTTGGCCGCCTCCATAGAATTATGTGCTCTCTAGCTAAAAACTGACTCTTTTCAATCTGTGTCATTCAAGTTTTATTCGTTTGTGTAATGTGTTGTTTTTTACATTGAATTTTTAAACAGGTAGCTGATTCCAACTCCGAGCGTCAGATTAGACATCATCGGTGCCAAAAAAGCTCAGTTGGGAGAGCGTTAGACTGAAAATTAGACATCATAAATTATATTTTTCGTTTCATCTGGAAGTTGTGTGTCTAAAAATATGATATTTTGAAAAACTTTTATCCGCTATGAGTAAGAATTCTTGAATCGCAGAACGTATGTGAACTTTACGGGACACTCTGTGTATTGAAGATGTATCCAAAACTTATTTCGGTTCTACGGAAGTCTCATCACCACAGTGGCTTCAGAGCCGGAGGTTTGAGCACCCACGAAAATTTGTAGAACGTGTCCGAACACCTCAAGAATTGATTCAGAAATCAAAAATTCCTACATGAAATTTAAGATGAGCACTCACAGGGTCGAAACACTTCCGACGACTCTGCATAATGATCAAGAGTTCCTCTGAACATTTTAACATCCTCAAAATCATCACGGATTTCGCAGAACAGCCTCAAAACCATTAACGCTTCCACGAGAGACTTTACGTTGTGAATACAACAACTTAAGACAACTTGTACAACAACTTGTACAACAACTTAAGACAACTTAAGACAACTTGTACAACAACTTGTACAACAACTTAAGACAACTTAAGACAACTTGTACAACAACTTAAGACAACTTAAGACAACTTGTACAACAACTTAAGACAACTTAAGACAACTTGTACAACAACTTAAAGACGTTGACGTCATCAACAGCTTAAACATATTGTTAAATTTATGACCCCCATCAATAGGTATAGCATAGTCAAGGATTCGTTGTCCAGTAGAAACTCCTCTGGTGGATGGTTCTACATACTAACATGCTAGCCTTGAAAGCCAAGTTTTTTTAATCTTATCAATTAAGATAATAGTAAGCGAGTCATTTTGAGTAAAAGTGAATTAAAATCGCAATTTTAATTACGAAATTAATTACTTAAAAACATGTATTCATGGCATACAATGATGATGGGAGATATTAGAAAGCCTGAAATTCCCAGAATATTAAGGAATATGCACACGGTGCTATAGCGGCTTCAGTATTACTAACCCAAGAGAAAAGCGATGAGGAAATATATCTTTTATGTTGAGAGAGTTCTTGAAAAATTACCCCCCGATTTGTAAAGATGCAAGCAGATTCTTGAACAAGCACACGCCCGGCGTTTCAAATTAGCTCTCTCTTTCGATCAAACCAGCAATCGGAGCTTCTCGAAGTGGCGCAGCTCTTTCTACAGCCCAAGGTGATTTTATCGAATTTCTGCATCTGCCTGTTCAACACTTGATAGAGAAACTAGAGTGAGTGTGAGAGAGAGAGAACTCCGTCCGCGACCACAAAGTGCTGTCTCTGCAGATTGCAATGTCTCTCGAACCTTTTCAATGTTTAGAGAGGTAGAGCGATAGAAAGGGTGGAGATGAGATATGGACGGACTATAGGAAGAGTGAATAGAATTGCTTATTAATCGCACGTCACAGCGAATGCAAAGTCCCAAGAAGTCTTTGAGTGTGAAGAGAGAGAGAGAAGCGACGCATTCAAACCACAATCTCCCTCCTTTTGTAATGCAAAACAGTCCCGACCAGAGCTCGTTAATTAAAATGCGCTTATCGCTGCCTCTTGGAATTCGAAATGGCAACAACAAAGCATCAATTTTCTCTTCCAAGAGTTTCATTTCAAGAAACTTCTTATTGGCCTACTCTAGTCCACGCGGCAACCATCTGCTAATTTAACCGAGCTTATCTCTTAATCATTTATTATTGACTCGATTCAATGTTTTAATGAACTATTCGGGTATTGTCTAAAGTTGTAAGAAAAGCCTTTTTTGAGTAAACAATTGTTACTCTTTTACAATCTTTCACTTTTTTTGTGTGTGAGTGTGAATAAGCCTTTTTATTCTATGGCTATTAAACTTTACGAGAATTCTGTTGTATTTTAATCATTATAGATTATTTGATCACTTTTGTCGCACCACGGTCATTTTCTGCACACGAGGACTAATTAGACCGGGACCTATTATTTACTGCCGATTTTGAAAGGCATCGTTTAACATTGTGACCTTTTTTACACTCACTGAGGAGTTGGTGCACTATATCCTTGGTGTGGAACTTCCCGCGGTAGAAATTTTTTCTGTCGCCCACGTTGTCACCGTAACTGTTTTACCTCCGCGTCAGGAAAGTTTCTCACAAGGGTGAATCGGATATCGAACTCGTTACACCTCTAAACATCCTTTGGTACTTTGGACGAGTATCTAATCGACCTGGGCTACAGCACCCTATGATTGTAGCATTAATTAAGAGTTCAAATACAGTCAAACTCAGTTATAACGACATCCAAAATTCTGCGAAATTTTGCTGTTATAACCGAATCGTCATTACAGCGGAGGATGATGCTTTCAAGACCTTTTTGGACAATGAATATAATCAGACGCAATCAAATACTGTACATAAAGTTTTCATTTCATTGTGATTAGGCTGACCATAATTGATCTAGAGAAGTATGGGAAAATTGAGATGATAAATAGGGGTCATCAACGATTTTCGCCAACAATATTGCCAATTGTTTGTTGGTAGAAAAGTCGGGAAGGGAGAAATATTACTGGGAAACACGATAATGTTCCGTGTATGGCTCATGTCGATGACGACCAAGTTGGAGCATCAAACGCGCGCGTCACGAATCTTTCTCTTTCCAACATTCGGCATTCACAGAACAACAGACAAATATTTCCTTAATGTGTTTTATTTCTATAAATTTCTTGCAAAAAAGCCATAAAAACAAAAGCAAAGCAACAAAAAACGTGTTATATTCCGAGAGGTCGTTGCGATTTCATCGACACTATATATAAGCAAATTTCCTTAACATTATTCTCGATCGAAATCAGCCATACCGACAAGAATTGACGTTATAGCTGATGTGTCGTTACAACCCAGGTCATTATAAGCGAGTTTGACTTAGTGCACGATTTTTTTTAATTAGTCTAATAAGACAACGAATGGCCAAAATTAACTCATGGATCACTGTGATGCTATCTATCTTACAAGAGACAGCGGGGCAGAACAAACCTGTGCATTACTCACTCTACATCATTAGTAGACTAAAAATATTCTAGTTCCAGTTTCTTTTTCAGTATTATTATTTTTTTGAAAAAAAAAAAAATATCCGGATCTTGATTTTTCAATGGGCACAATAATTGAAACAAACTCCTGTTGGAACTACATAAGACTCGCGTTTTTCCAGTAATGAGCTTCCTATTACAGGAAAAACCATATACTTGACGGTATCCAATTGAGGTTGGTTGACTTCACGATTCGCTGAATAACTAAAGCCTTCCATAAAAACCATCTATATCCCCCTTTAAAAACCCTCGGTTGATCTTATTTCATGCAACCTAGTTGCTCATCTCCCCTTTCTACGACCTAACTTACGCGCAACGTGGAAGGTCACGGGGCTTCTGTTCAGTTGCACCGTATATCACGTGGCCTTATGGAGGTAACCCTGCCCTCTTAATTGGATGGGAATAGGGTCCTCATCGTTTCATCGCCCTTGTATTGCATACGTACACCGCGGTTTCTTTTATTACTCCACACCGTTCAATTAATATTCATAAGTGCTTGTGTCCGTCCCATCCATACTAGTTATATACAAATACAAGGGCCACGACAGGCAAATTGCCCAGCGAAGTAGCTGAAAAAATTTGCCCATTAAAAACATGGTTGTCAAATATTACCAAAATACCCAATATAAAAGCATATACTGTATCACCAAATAAAAAAAAAAAAAATATATATATATATATATATAAAATGCACTTTGTGCCCATAAAAAAGATTACGATTGTCTTATCTAAGTATGGATAGCTTCTCGATTTATCCCACTATGTTTATCGTACTTCTCTTTAAACGTATCAATTGGGCAAGCTATTCCATTTATTGACAACCCTATTAGAGAAAAATTCGCTGCGACGACACCACAACCTCGTATTGTCCCTTACTAAACGATACCGGTATCCCTTGTCAAAGCAGTTGATTGACGGGGGGGGGGGGGTGTACTAAATTATCTTATTAAGTTATCTTAATTAGTGCAATGCGTTGGTAATGGTTATATTAACGGCGAACGGCAAATTTGTACTCCGAAATCGTCAGAAGCGTGTAGTTTAGGACTGTCTACTGTATCTGGGGTGCTGAAATATGAAGTTTTGTGGAGGAAAAGAACGCGTAAAATGTGCTGTAAGTGTAAAAGGTGTTGTAAGTTTTAGGGGATTAAATCAGCTTTATATGCATATGAATCATACTGTATACATAAGGTATGTAAAAAAGGGGTTGAAATAAAAATCTCTGCTAAAAAGTCTATATTTTATACCAGGGTTTCTCAACCTATGGTCCGCGGACCATAGGTGGTCCACGACGATGACGTAGGTGGTCCTCAGGAAGACTTGATAATTCAATTCTAACTGAATGGGAAATTAATAAATTGGTGTAATTGATATTATAGTAATGTCCATATGGATTCACAAATAAAAAAATTATGCTTTCATACTTAGGTTCATTATACCTCGTCAAGGAAAAAGCGTTAAATTGCGATCATAAATACGGGATATAATTAATTTGCAGCCCAAAAAAAAAAAATGCAATTTATTACAAATATGCTAATTACTGAAAAAAGGGGTGAAGGGTGGGGGAAATAAAAGGTTGACACAAAACAAAAGTTTGACGGGGAAAAAACATTAAAATGACCCGATTACTATAAAATACGGGACGACGCAAATTGTCTTTAAAAACGTTGCCATAAGTCTGCAAAATCCCCATGTTGTTAAAATTGCTGAAAAATTGAGGAAAAAAAACAGTTTAACCTGACAATGTGAGATGAATATTTGTATTTGTACCCAACATTATCATAAGTTATAAAAACGCTGTTTACTAATTATTTTAGTGAACATTATAAATTTAAATAAACATCAATGAAAAAACGGGACAAATGCATAAAAAGAAATTCAGAACCACTAAAAATACAGAAATGTCGCTTAATACGGGACGCAAGTGGTCCATTGAATTGTTTCAGACATTTTAGTCATTTTGAGTTTAAAAAGGTTGAGAAACACGAGGTGTTCTATACGAAGGTGTGATTTACGTGGAGTATTTCTTGTAAAATGTGACAGTAAGAAACTTGCGGCAAGTTTATTTCAGTCACTTCATGCACCGATCAACTTACTAAACCGGTTTATTGATGTTTTACGGTACCACTTATGTAGAAAAACCGGTTTACTGATATTTTGTGGCACCAGTTATGCAGAAAAACCGGTTTACTGACATTTTGCGATACCATTTATGTAGAAAACCGGTTTTAATGTCACAACAAATAGGAATTTAAGGCATCGTTTCTTGGTATTCAATCTCCTTGTTACCGTAATTGCGCAAATATATGAGATCTCTTATACTCCGATTGCTTCTAATCATTCGGAGCCTACATTAGTAGCAATTTATATTAATTTTATATTGTAATTATTCGCCTGTTATTTTATATGACACTTATGGGACTAATTACTAGACATTTATGGGTTGATGCTTTCAAATTTCGGCCAAGTTTTAAATGCAAGATAGGCATTGCAGAGACGGTAACATTATCTTTTAATTTTTGCAAATACGCTATAATGTGAGAATAAAAACATGAAAATAAAATCAGTTCTCATTCTTTTTAATGGTTGGTTAATGTACTCCAATTCAGGAATCTTTTACCAGGTCTAATATAACTTATTGATGTAATAGGGTAATTAAGTTGATGAAATAATTTCGGTTATTATTGGTCAAAGTTAAACGAAGGTCTTTTAACTTCTTCACTCCAGAGGTATTAACTGATAATTAACTCATAATTAACGTTTTCAAATGGATTTTAATGATTCTTTTTCAAGTTAAGACTTGAAGTATATGCATAAGGGCACCTAACTCAAATGGTCTTATTAAAGATATTGATCCAAATTAGTTAATTAGCAAAAAAATTCTTTTTAAAAGGCATACAATAAACACAAATCAATCAAAAAAAAATTTTAATGGTCTTAATTTTTTAATGAGTTTTGGCTCAGGTTTGAAGAGATTCTGGCAGCTTTTAATAAACAACAAAAAGGATAATTGTATCGGAGGGTATGCCACCTAAATCATAGCCACTCATCAGTCTTGGAAACACTATGGTTTTAACCCTTAGATCAAGGGTGCTTAAACTTTTAGAGAATACAGGTCACTTCATTAGTTTGGAAGCATGCCGCGAGCCATTTAAGTTATCTGTAAATGTGCCGAAAATCGCAAGTGATCTTCGGCAAATGTGTCATGAACCACTCAATTGAAGTGAGAATATGCCTCAAGCCACTTAAGTGATCTGGAATAGCGCCCCACAGGTGTAACTTAGATCTTTGAATGCGCCGGAACTGCGATGCGGAAAACTCAATCGAAGTGAGAATGTGCCTTAAATACTTTTTAAGTGGTCTGGAATAGCGCCTCAAGTCAATTAAGTGGTCTGGAATAGCGCCTCAAGTCAATTAAGTGATCTGGTAATGGCCCCTTAGTTCATTTTTACAAAATTAGGTATGAGGTCACGGACCATGGGTTGAGCATGTATACCTTAGATGCAAAAACTGGGTCCTTTCTAAGTCCAAGGAGATATCTTTTAAGCTAGGGGGGAAAAAGACTTTGCATCTAAGGCGGAGGTCTTCAATCTTTTTCTAGTTGCGAGTACTGCCAGTATCCAGGGCCGTAACTAGAGTTGGGGGAGGGTAACAGCCACGGGCAGCAGTTTTAGGTGGGAACAAAGAACACCATTACAAAATTATCGAATTTTAAAGTTATGGGGGTGGCAAAAATCCTAGTTACAGCCCTGCCTGTACCCATCATTAAAAGAAGAGCACCCTTAGGCAAAGCTTGACATCCGAATGCATGAAATCAGGATAATTTCAATCCTTCAATGCAGAAAAGTACAAGGTGTTTATTTGGGACGTTGATCAAGTGCTCGCGAGCACGAAATCGGACACAAGCATCGAGCACCTTAGGTGTTTCAGGGAGCACCGTGGTGCCCACGAGCAACGGGTTCAAGATGCCTGATCTAAGGGTTAATAATATCTATTTCGAACCATGTCCATTCCAACTTTCAATGCCCTTTTGCTTGCAACAACAAACCAGTCGATGCCATTACTAGTAAATGTGCCATTTAACTGATATAACATTAACTTTATAGACATGAATCAGAAAGTATGGCCGATCTTTAATTCAAAAAAAATACACGAGAAAAATCTACCAACATTAAAAGAGATTCGGTATATCGAATCTGAATGGTGAAGATTTGCGTTTTTTCTTATTACTCGTAATAAATGGTTGTACATTATCAGAATTGTTTTCTATTTCGGCCTCCACATTTGTTTTGCATATTATTTACGGCTTATTACATCGTTGACAGGCAATGCCTGATTATTTTTATGCAAACTCATCGGGAGGTATATCACGTAGTTTCCTCTCAAATTTCACGACGATACTTTCGAAAGGTTCCAGGATGACGGAAGAAAATGTCGGGTATCTTCAAACATCATCTATAAACAAAATTTGTGTGTATTCATCTCAAAGATATCGGACTCGAAATTCTATATTTGAAGTGAACCTCATAAATCTGCGAGTATATATAAGATTTACAAATAAAATTTCTGTAGGAAATAAGAGGAAGAGAAGAGTAGAAAGGGGGGGGGGAAAGAAGAGAGGACTTTCTGCCGATTGCCAAATAAAAATGGGATTTCCAGGAAATGTTCATCCACTGCCTAATGTCCCGGAGAAAATGTCCTCTGGACCAATCACGGACCAAACGAAGCGAATGCTCCGTTATTTCAACATCTCCTTGTTCCTATCTCCTCCACGTTATCTAGTACGGAGGGGGAGAGAAAAAATGTCATCCCCCCCCCCTCATGTGTACGTATATATATCTGTATTATATGTATGTACCGAAGATGGACCGTCGTGTATCCTTCACCTTCCTACCCACTTCACCGATTGCATATACACACACACACACACAGCGCGCCCGAAAATATATCATTTTAAATTGAATTATAACCGCCGATGTCCCGTTTGTCGCTGGCAATCGTTTCACAAATCAATATCGTTTGACAGAGAGCCCAGTTGGGGCAAAGTGAGCGAGTGTATGTATGAGAGATGTATAAAGTAAGCTCTGGGGGTGCATCTGCGTGTCAGAGCCAACCCCCTGAGCCAACCCCATTGCACATAACCACCCCTTTTCGCCAACCCTTAGTATTGCTGGGAAATAGAGCTCAGGGGGAAGAGGAGAAAACAGAAATTATATCCCATTTGGACATCGGATGGGATTCCTGCTGGCAGTGCGAGATGAACTCTAGTCTATCCGCGAGACAACATTCCTTATCGCTTTGTCAATTGGCGGTCCTTGGCCGGGATTTCTCTGCGCGAATAGTTGTTGATTCGCAAATCTTCCGAGCCTAATCTCGAAAATCATACAACGTGTGTTGGACGTGTACGATCCAATTCAAGGTCGGAATGACCATAGTCAAATCCAAACAATTGATATTCCTGTTAGCCTGGAAGTTTTTTATGCTGATGGGAAAGGCAAAAGCTTATACTCAGTGAAAAAATTCCTCAATTTCGGTATTTAGCATTGTGAGTACGAACATATTATGTGTGCTTACATATGAGTCTTTATAAATCTAAAATTCTCATTTTTAACCCTTCAACCGGCATAACAGAAATCACCAAAACTCCTGCAAAATATTTTTTAGATATGAAATGGACTTTCTTCCGATTTTTAGCAGCTGCAAAATAAGGAAGATTGCAAAATGTGTTTCACCGAGAAATCAGCTTTACAAAATATCTGGCCCTTGCTAAAATAAGAGGTGTTTAAGAAGGCGAGATATCTCGTCAATACTGGTGAGAGAGTTAAAGAGGCTCATAAGAATAAAACTCATCTTGAGACTAGTGTTTAATGGGGAGGGAGCTCACACATGAAAAAAAAGTTGACACTGAAATTTTCATTCCTCCAATTTTATGCTACATATAAAAAATAGCATCTTTCACTCCTTGTGAATTTCATAGTTGAACTTCATGTGATGCAGCATTTTCATGTTCAAATTATGTTCCTTATCGCTTTGTAAATTGGGAACCTTGTCTGGATTTTCTCTAAGAATAATGGTTGATTCACGATTCTTCCGAGCCTAACCTCAAAATCATACGCATATATTGAGCGAGTAAGAACCAATTCGAAATCGGAATGACCATAGAAACGATACCATAGTCAAATTCAAAAAGTACTGATATTCATGTTAGCCAGCCAGAGTTATTTTTATGCTGATTAAAAAGCCATGCTTGTAATCAGCGATAAAATTACTTACTTTCGGTATTCAGCATTGTGTAACATATATGAGAATTAATGAATCTAGGATTCTCATTTTTAAAAATTTAACCGGCATGGCAGAAGCCACTATATCTCCTGTAAAATGCTCTCTCTATGTGTGTGTGTATATATATATATATATATATATATATATTATAAAGTAGGATTTCTTCCGATTTATAGCGGTGCAAAATAGTAAAATGTGTTCCATTGAGAAATCAGTTTTACAAAATATCTAGAATTGTCATCGCTAAAATAAGAGGCTTCTAGGAAGGTGAGATATCTCGTCGATGCCGATAAGAGGGTTAAAGAAACACAAAGACGTGAATAAGACCACCCTGGACCTCGTGTTTTAGAAGAGCCTCACATATGTAATAAATGTAAATTTAAATGTTCATTTCTCTGATTTTATGTCACATGACTTCCTTTACTCCTCGTGGACTTTATAGCTGTAACTTCATGTGATGCAGCATCTGTATGTCCAAAAGCTCTACATGTGACAAAAACAAGGAAAAAAGTTGGTGTAAAAATGCATTAAAAGAGTCTACTCTACATGAACTCATAACATTTCCGTAGAATTTATCTGGCAAAAAGTGCCAGTGACCAACTTGGACAGGTTTATTTCAGTCACTCCATGCACAAATCAACTTACTAAACCGGTTTACTGATGTTTTGCAGCACCACTTATGTAGAAAAACTGGCTTATTGATATTTGATATTTTATTGCACCACTAATGTAGAAAACTGATTTTTATTTCAAACAAATGGAAATTTTTAAGGCATCATTTCTTGAAATTCACTTTCACTGTTACCAAAGATGTTAAACCAGTGGTTCAAAAACTTAAGTCACCCACGGCTCACTTGCCCAATTCATGGTTTGTCTGCAGCTCCCCGGAATAGTTTAATAGATATTTTTACTTTACAAGAACCACACAAAATGAACAGGTACCCAAGTCAACATCTCCAGCTCGCCGGGATGCCCCTGGTAAAGGTTGGTGACACCCCTAGGAGCCTCTACGCACACTTTGAGAAACACTGTGTTAAAGAGTTAAAGATGCGTGTTAAGATGTTAAAGATGTGTGTTAAGATGTTAAAGATGCGTGCTGAGTTATTTCTTGGAACTTTGAAAATTTGATCTCAGCTAATGACGATGGACTGCGAAAATCCCAGCAAATAATAAGCAATTGAGGGAAGAACTGAAACAAAAATAATCAGTATGACTTATGTCAATCATTATTTTAGAGACCTCATAGGCGGGAGTAGACTTGGAAGTCTGGGGGAGGCACGATGATAATGATGTCAATTCATATATATACACATATACATTAGATCTGTCCATTCCACTTTTGACGCTGGGGACATTCCCCCCCCCTCCCCGTATTTCCACCCATAAAAGACCTTATAAAAAAATTGCCTGTGGCTTCGCGAGTTCTAGGGCCACTACTGGGAAAACATCTATGGAAAAAAAAAATAATTCAAAAGTTTTTCTCTATACACATGCAGCAACATTGAATTTCATCGAACGAATACCAAAAAACGAAAATCCTCAGAAAAACTATTCGACACTTCATATAAGTATTAGGAGAAGCCTTTTTTGAGGGTGCTTGCGCTTTTTTTGTATATTATATTAAGAGATTTTGAGGGAGACGAAAATTAAGTAAGAAACAAAAAAAAGAGGACACGCACATGCATATTTTGTATGTACGGGAGATGCTAAAGCCTTCATGATGATGATGATTCAGGCATAACCTTTGGAAGAAAGACAAGCGAAAACAGATTAAGAAATCTTTCTTGTACCGAGAGAAGGCGAAAAGGTAAATAAAGACAGCGATGGAATGAATTTTTGTTATTTTTTTTTTTGGCCTTACATGTAAGAACAAGAAAAAAAAATTTACTTCATGTTTGTCTTGTAAAACATTTTTTTATTATTATTATTCATTCCACTTCCTATAAAACATGAAAAAAAATTTTTTTTTTTTTTCTAATGTTTCTTTGGGAAGAAAATTTGATTCGTCAACAAAGTACACACACAACTTCCATTATGCAAATTTCCAATTTCAAACGCTGCATTGCATTGGGTTGAGAGAGAGAGAGAGATGGGCTTTATGTGGGGGGGGGGCGTGTGGGGTTATGTGCAGGGTTTGTAGTATGAGAGAGTTTGATGATAAGAACAGGAGAAAAAAATGATTTTTTTTGTTCTTATTATTGTTATCAATGTGTATATGTTCCACACAAAGTTTATTCTCCTCTAACTTATCCTGTAAAAAAAATGGAAAAAAGGACATTTTCCGTTGTCCTTAAATATGTCAACGGAAATGCGATTAAATTTTTTTTTTGGAAAAAAAAAAAGAAAAAAAAATCACTGAAAAATGCTCCATTTGGTTCCTGAATACATTAGTTTGCGCTAAATACGTTTTGTTTCCTGCTCTTCGGGCGACGTCTCCCTTTATTTTCTTGGAATGTTATTTTCTACGCCTTCCTTACTTCCCTTCCAAAAAACCGCTTCCAAGAGTTCCTGTTTCCCACCACTCCTAGAAGTTTATACGTACATATACTTTATTATCTGAAAATCCCTCAATGTTTCATCTTTTTTTTTTTTTAATATCTTTCCGGATTCTTTTAAGGAATACTTCTCTCTTGCCCGTTTCTGCGAACGGGAAACTATATTACATTCCCGGAGAAAGAAACAAACAAATAAAAAAAATGTTGATTGAATTATTTGTATCGCTTTATGATCCGAAAAGATCTGGTTTGGATTGTGTTGTGCTTCCCCCCCCCCCTTCCCCTTTCTTCTAGTGTAAAATATGGAGTATGAAGAGAAAGAGCAAAAAATGTCCGAATGATACGTTTCTGTGTAGTAAATCCATCAAAATCTGGAAGGAGAAGGGGTGCCTGGTCCGTACTGGAATTTCTCCGGTTGTTAATGGAAGGATTGATAACATTGTATGCATATTACAGGATTAAGTATCCAAGAAAATGTCTAGATATTTGAAGAACAGAAGTGAGAAGTAAAATGATGCTTGCTATTGATTATTTATTCAAGCCTCAGCGCAAACTGTTAAGACTGGATCCAGTTGTGTAGTGTATCGAAGGTGCTGTTTCACCTGCTTAATTGGCAGCCGAAATACAAATTGTATATTTTTACATATCTTCCACTCGTAAAAGTAAACTGACTGAGAGCAAAATAACAAACAACTGGTGGAGCAAATAATATTAACCAAAACACCAACAAGAACAGAAAAATTTTTGCCCAACTGATTGATATACTGTATTTGTTGCGTTTATCATCGATATTCTGGAGGTTGTTATGTCTACCAATGTTTTAGCTGTCGATGTATTTTATACATACATTTTCCACTCAAACGCACATTGACAGTAAGAAACATCAACAACCGACGGAGAAAAATGATAATAGTAACCAAAACACACGAACAAGAGCAGAATAATGTTACCCTGAGGTTGATTGGTATTTTTGTTACAAATACTGCAGTATCATTTTTATTGATGGTTTTGAATGTCGTTGTTGTGTCTATCGATGTTTTGGATGTCGTTGTTGTGTCTATCAATGTTTTGGATGTTGTTGTTGTGTCTATCGATGTTTTGGATGTCGTTGTTGTGTCTATCGATGTTTTGGCTGTTGGTGTATTTTGTACGCATGGTTTTCGCTCGTAAACGGATGACGAAAAACAATATCATTCATCAATACACCAACAAAAAATGTTGCTTTGAAGCTGATTGATATCTTTTTTGGTGTGTTATTGCTATCAATGATTTTTGATATGATTGTTATGTTTGCCGATGTTTTAGCTGTTGGTGGTTTTCATACTTTTTTTCTTTGGCTACAAATATATGAACATTTCAATTTTCTACACAGTACTCTTAAAGCTAGAAAGTTTAGAGATATCCCTATTTTTAATCGAGATACATTTCAACACAAAATGCGATGTGGGTGTATTTCAAAATTACAATTTTGTAGAGTTAAAACATAAAAAAGGATTGGTTATCTAAAATAATTTGACGTTTAAATTAAATAGTTTTTTTTATAAGAATCAGAGCGAAATTAACATATAATACTCGGTCTCTAGATGCGGTATTTTTTTGACAGTCAACAAAAGATGTGTTTGCGGGGAGCTCTTCATAAATTCGATTAGGCTTATGATAGCGAAAATTATTTCCCCGTTAGTTTATTCCTGGAAAAATCAGCTGACGTCTACACTCTCATCCTAGACTATTTTTTTCCTTGTACCTCACAGTCAAGAACTTCGTCACGTCTTTCAAAAAGTATGACATGAGCACGCTCGGGGGCGAATGCGATCTTTGCTAATTAGATGGATTTGACGTAGCTTACCATCGCTCCTCTTTTTTTTAATATATATATCTCTTGAAAAAAAAGGTGCAGAGAGAGAGAGAGAGAGAGCAATTGCATTAGTAGGTTCTCCTTTTTTATTCAAAGCACTATCTTTCGAGTGGCCCCTTCAGGTAATTTTTCTTTCTTCCAACATCAGTAGCAACGCCAGGTAAGAGAAAGAGAGAGTGAGCCAAGCTTCTGGCAGCTACTGGCCTTGTCGATCTCTACGGTGGATCTCCTCCACTCTGTTGTAAAATCCCAGTGGAACCGGAGCGAGTTTCAGCCACTACTACTGGACGACATCAACTGTGGATATGTGAAGAAAGAGGGAACAGGAGAGGAAAGATAAAAAAAAAATATATATAAAACGAATTCCGTGGAAGCTCCGCATCGATTTGGGAATCGATATATAAATGAGAAAAAAAAACCGTGGCCGAGATGGGGACCATATTTCGCAATGAATGACCTCCTCCTTTTTAATCAATTATATTTTTCCCACGTTTTGAAATCGCTATCTTACAAGAAAGGACGCAGGAAGAGAAAAACAGTTTTTAGATTGGTTTTTTTTTTTTGCCATTTCCAATGGACACATGTCCGAGTTCGAAAGAGTCTAAGCTTTCTTTAAAACTTGTTATTTATCCCAGTTGTCATTTATTTTAAACTTATTTATTTCATTCAGTTCTTTGTTTCTCTCACGATTGATTGATATACCATGCCTTTTATGAGTTGGTGTTATCAATTTTTCCATTTTTACAGTGTCAAGGATATACGTTCTATGCAGGGCTGCAACTAAGAGAGGGCGGTGGGGGGGGGGGAGGGATCTGGTGCTTAGGATGCTGGACAACTAGGGCAGTAGTTCTCAAAATTTTACCACCCATTATTCCCTTGTTCAATGCATAGTTCATCTTGGCTCCCCAGAATAGTTTAGTAGATATTTTCACTTAGAATCACTTCTCAGCCACCTCGTTGGGTATTTTGCCTGTTGTGGCGTTGTATTTGTATAAAGCATAAGTAGGCACACAAATCACTCCAGCTCGCCGAGACGCCCCTGAAAAAGGTTGGGGACTCCCCCAAGGAGCCGCGGCGCACACTTTGAGGAACACTGCACTAGAGGCATCAAGTTTACTTTTTGCTCGTTCGAAATTACGAGGAGGGAACGCAAAAATGGATACTTGCCCTGTGCAACAGAGTCAACTCCTGTTTCTTGTTGCGATCCTAGTTCTGTGTATTCGAAGTGTATCACATTGTTTTCCACATTATCCAGTAAAAGCTACGAAAAATCAGCAGAAAAAGAATCCTTACTCAGAATGGACAAAAATGAAGAAATAACCATGTCCCTATGACTCATGGTTATCGAGTGAAACCAGATTCACGGTCTTAATAAAGAGCTGAAATGTAGCCATGATGAAATTGGTTTCGTGCGTGTGATATTTTGACATGGAAAATGTGCTGATTCAGTCATAATTGTGTGCACTTCACTCTTCTTGTAGTAGTTCTACTTACTGAATGGCTGACTTTAGAAAAGTGTCTCTTAATTTTTTTTCGCCCATGGTCCCCTTTAGACCATATTTTTTTCGCATGACATTCCTGTCTTAACCGGGGCTCTCAACATCCAAGAGCGAAGCCTTGGATATACCTACTACCCCTCTAGCCCTCTACTTATCAATCCTTTCCGCAGCATAGCAGAAACTCCAATCTCCCCCTCCCCCCTGTAAATTACCACATCTTTTTTTTTTTTTATAGATTCAACTGTCTTCCTATATTAAAAAGGTGCAAAGTAAGCGGGACCGGAAAATGTGTTCCAGTGAGAAATCAGCTTTAAAAAACATCTGGGCTTGTCATTGCTAAAGTAAAAGGCGAGATATCTCGCCAATGTTGGTGAGAGGGTTAAATTTATTTCTGAGTAAATTTATAGAATTCAAAAACACTATAAATAATGTGGATCTCTGCATCCTCGGACAAGATACCTGTCAGCCATGCCCACCCCCTCCCCCATTCCATAGAGTTTAATCTTTGGCTGATCCCTAGGTCAGCGTTTTTAACGGCCCCCAATGGTAAATTTGCAGCGTAAAAAGCAGAAAATAAGTGATTCGTTGCTGGTCCCCGGGCTAGATCTCTGTCTACTATGAGGGGGCCCATGCCATCATCTTCCCTCTTGGGGTGAGGGTCGTACGGGTAGTTCGACTAGAATTCTAAAAGTATATATGTTATCAAACTTTCTCCTGCTACATTTCACTTAAATGCTTTCTACCTGCGTTTTTTCCCCACAGGTCTATGTGGCTCTTAATCACCTACCATGGCTCCAGTTTTACTTGATTTTTACCCGTGGCCTTACTTAGAATATTTCAAAGCTGCAAGGGACCATATGGCTTTGGTAGAGAACCACAGCTTCAGACTATCCAGGAGCATTGTCCTCAAAATTCAAGTCTACTTTTGTAACAAGTTAAGTCCGATACACAAATTCCTCTAGGTAGTGGTCCTCAAGCCGGATCCACACCCGCAGCGCTACGCCATTCCGAGCCACTCAAAAACCGGTTTATACGGTGTGCCTGAGATCATTTTTGCCATCAAAAACCGGTTTGTTTTTGCATAGCGCTCCATTATGGATTTGTCTTCTTGAATAATAATGTATAGCAGTTTAATTGGGAATCTTGTCCCGCAGAAGTTTATACAGTCTTTACGGGAACCACGTGTACCGTAATGCTTTAATTAAACCAATTATGAAAGAATTCTTACTACTAACTAATAGCACAGCCATTTTTTGTAAACATCTTGGAAGCTTTAATTAATTAAAACCGGACGATCCAGGATTAAGTTAATCAGAATCTCAATATAAATTGGAATCAAATAGTTTCATTCCACGATCACAAATGTATTCATTTAGTAGAAGACAATAAATTTTAGGATAAAAAATATTTTTTGAACGTGAAAATTAGCATATTTTTGATGAAAAATACCGCAATTTGCCAAAAAAAAAAAACCAAAAAAAAAAAAAAAAATCCGAAAATAAAAAAAATTAGCTTTTAAAAAGCATTTTTGTGCTCCATGAAATGTTGTATAATGATCTCATTTTTTTTTCCTGTTGTTAATCTTTCACTGTTGTTCTTCTTTCTCTCCATGGCATTTTCAGCTTTTTATTATGCTTGCATCGTCATCCCTATGGTTCTCAAGGGAATCCCGAGGAATACGAGGAAACGCCACTCTCCTTCCCAAAACAGGTCTCGATGGGAGTTGTAGTGAAATTATTAGCCGGCCATTAGCTAATAAGTTCAGGTATTTAGACTAATTGCTAGCCGCCCTTTTCTTTTGCTAACATCGGTTTTGTATAACTCTCTTCCTATTTTTTTTATATATACTGACGTCGGCTACGTAGTCCTCTCAGGACTTTGATTTTTTTTTGTGCTCAATTTTTAGTTATTTTTTATCATCTAGGCCCCCCCCATTCCACATCATTCCTGGCAACAGTTTCAATATGGTTTATTAGTTCCCTCCTTTTTGTATGACCGCTGGAACAATTCCAGATGCCATTTATATCGCACTTCATCTTGTTCATTTTCTAATTTACTTACTAGATTTTCTTTGGTTAACATGTGAAAAGGTAATCATAATATATGCATAAAAGAGGAATTGTACAACATTGTAGTGATTTCAAAATGGCTGAGTTTAGATTTGAGTAATTGGAATGATTTAAGAGATGGTAGAAGTATGTATTGGGCTCGTTTTGTAGTGTGACATGCCTGTAATGAGTGTGGATGAGTGATGGACGTTGTAGTCATGTTTCATAAAATTTAAATTTAGATGCTATTTTTCTCTTTACATTTTTCTCAAAATAAGGTACGAAATTCCTACATAAAAGATTTAGAAACGAGCCATCTTAACATTGTGTCTGATGTATATGTGCCAAGATCCGTTATGTGGATCCTTAGTATATTACTTTATTAAGAACGCTATGATGTCATTAAAATGGCCAAGAATGGCCATATTTCATGGGAAAACATGGAAAATTGGGATCGGAGAAAATACGAGTTGTCACCAAAAACGTTGCCAAAAGTAAGCAAAGTCGCCAATCATTGCTATAATCATATAAATAATCATCAGAGAGCGGGAAATAAAGCGCTAATGCAAATCGCAGTGCATTAAAATGTATTTCCCAACAATAATAGCAAAAAGTCTAAAACAAGACAAATATACGAGATGGCAATTTATACAAGTGTAATCTCCCATAGCAGATATGCTCCATTCGTACACCTCCCGTTAACGGACACTTTTTAAATTACAGCAACGGGATTCCATGTATTTTACCACCGATTAACGGACACAATTTTAGAGGACACATTATCGAGAGGTTAAATTTTAATAATTATCGTAAAATAATTTATAAGTTATTAAAATGATCCGAAATCCTTGATTTCAGTGGAGAATAAAAATCCACGTAATCTTCCTCCGAAAATACGGAATAAACGTTACATTTTTAAGTCGAGGTGACCAAAATTACGGGAAAATACGAACGTCATGTGTTCACTCTACTGAGAAGGCAGGCACCGTTTAGAATTGGTTATATTCCCTGAAAAGATTACTAGCTGTAGAAGAGCTTGATTATTTTAATATACATGATTCAAATAAACTGGCAACATTGGTGATAGACTACGGTGATGAATATAACTATCATTTACATATGAGCGTGACGTCATTCGGATAATACGTCAAGCGTGGAGAGCTACTAAGAATGCACTTTATAGGGTAAGCTTGTAGGGTATCACACTATGTTGAGGCACATCGTAGTAAAAAATTAAATAATGATTCCATCTTGTGGTTGAACTTTCACGAATATTTTGATCTTTAACTATGGATAGATAAGTTACAGTTATTAACGAATATTACCAACGTGCGAAGATGATAGTAATGGATATAGATTATTATCTGATAATATCGCACGTCATCTCTTCCATCCTTGAAGCTGTAATGAACAATATCTGATTACTAACAAAAAAAAAGTAACAATAAATTCACCAAATAAAATAACTGTAGAATATTTCTGAAAGACAAGACATTACGGGAATTCGAGAAAAATACAGAACCTAATACTCACTATTATATATAGATTAAATATCTTTTCATTTTGCACCATATATATTGCCTGATTACAACGTGAAAAGTTTTACCGGATTGGTAAAGCGCAGCACACGCTTCTCCTACGAACACAAAGACTTGCATTGACCGAAAAATTAAAATTTATACTTACGTGATACTTTAGTGGATGGGAAGATCTATGCTGGGAATGAAATCAAATACAAGAGCATATAGAAATGCCACATATTTTTGTTTACTCATTGAAATTATATAATTAAGTATGATAATGGAAAAAAAAATTTTTGCTCAAAATTCATGAAAACCTGTAATGGAATTAATAGATTACGAATGAGCACTGTAGCTCGTTTCAAGTTGTTACCTGAATCCTGTCTTCGGGTAAGTCTGTTTTGAGCGAAAGCATCTCCCTTGCGTATACGTCTGGGTAATGAGCATCCTTGAAAGCTTTTTCAAGCTCTTCTAATTGGTAGGAGGTGAAAATCGTCCTGTAAAGAGACATCCAACTAAAAGTTAATCTTTATTAAGCAGTATATATTCAGGATCTGATACAACCCTCTAATCACATTAGAGCAAGGATGCTCAACTTTTAGGAGAGTGCGGGCCACTGCATTGGTTTGGAAACCTGTCGCGCGTGCCACTTGAGTAATGTGGAACGGTGCTATAGGCCGCTTAAGTGCTCAAACACTGTGCCGCGGGTCACTCAAGTTATCTGTGTATTTGTCACTTACTTTAATTTAAAAAGATTAGGTTTGAGGTCATGGGCCACTTCAGGTGACTCCGAGGGTCACATTTGTCCCACGGGCCATAGGTTGAGCGTATATGCATTAAAGGTTGGTTATAATTGCATAAATGCTCTCGTTAACGTTAACCTTCTATGGTATACTCCGATAGAAACGCATTAGAAATATATTTTTTTGCAAATACGGATGTAAATAGGTGCTGTTAGCATATTTTTAATTGAAGCAACACATCAATACAGCAATTTATTTAATTAGAGAGGATTTTTTAATGAGTTACAATGGCTAAAATTAAGGGTAAAATATAGTGTTCTCTTTTATTTCACTGTTATATATATCTATACACTGATAAAATCTTGATTAGCAAAGTGGAATATACAGTTGTTATCTTCAACCAATGCCCCCTCAATTTGGTGCGATTTTATAAATCTTTGAACGCGTAAAATTTGAGCAGCTCTCAAAAAAAAAATAAAAATAACATCAATGAGGAATCAACTCTTTCTTGATAGAAAAAAAGTATTGTGTAATTTTATATAGCCATATTTTTTTGTATTGAAATAACACAAAAAGATGTCCTTTCTACAATACCGAAATAATTGGGAAATGAAATCTGTATAACGGGTTTTTTGACTATGTATTTGCCATGCGTATTCAAATATATGTACCTCTTTAGAGGGTTTATGGCCTTGTCATACTAGTATAGCTGAATGGTAGCAGCAGGAATGACTTTTAATGAATAAAATTCTCTGCATTATGACTAAGGTGATCATATTTCATGACAGAAATAAAGGAAAAACCCATCGACGTCGTTAATTGTCACCAGAATAGGGCCAATGTTTTCTTAAATTGTCAAATATCAAAAGATTCACTAATCAGCGGCTGAACTACATTTAAACCTAACAGCGACACCTCAGAGAAAATAAATAGTGATTGCATTGAAATAGTTGATGCATTTTTTATAAAAAAAAAAAGTAAAATATATGTATATTTGAAGTCACGTAAATTTATAGAAATTAGATAAAGCTCCAATTTCAGTGAGGATAACGAATTCGAGTTAGCCTTGATTGAAATTACCAAATTTGCTAGAAATGCCCGAAAAAATACTAGAAATATGGGGAAAGTCCCGTAAAATACTTGTCATACAGTCACTCTAATAATGACTAAAAATTTTAGTTCTTAGAAAGAGTCCAACTCGGAAAATACCACATGAATCGATGATAAATAGAAATCCACGAAAAAATGCTTGTTTCAATTATATCCCACTCGAATACACAAGAAGAAAGTAGAATTCATTAAAAAATCTAATATATCTTTCTCCTTTACAACACACATTATTATTTCCTAATAATAATAATTTTGATATCTCTATAATTGTATATTATTATTATCACTATTTTCCGTGGAAAAACATCTTCGAATCTAAAAGGAGAATACATTCATTTAAGCAGAACAAAGTGTGCGGTGTGGCCCTTGTGTTCAGTTTAATGCGAAAACGTTATTTCCCAGGTCGACGTTTATAAATTACTTCTTACGTCTCTTCCAGGCCAACAACCCACCTCTTCCATTTCCCTCCAGCAAAAATACAGAATACAGATCGGAGTGGGGGGGGGGGGCAAAGGCAAAGAGAAAAATTAATTTAGCGGTATTTTAATTACCGCTAAGTGCTGAACAAGGGACTTCTTTTCTTCTGCGAACTATGCTTTCGTGATTGATCGCCGCAGAGGCCAAGTGGCCGTGAAATTGGCAAAGACTTCTGTTCAAACTTTGTGTTCGCGAAATAGTACTCACAAAGGTGTACGCTCACGCACACATACACACACGCACAAAACTCTAAATAATAGCCCCTACGAGGTATACGGCACGAGAAAAATCCTCCACCTTTTAAAGGTGTCCCCGTGGGCGTGAAAAATAAGCAAAACTGTGGTGAGGCCATAACATACTCTGCAAACATAATCGACTAAAAGCTTCTCGATCGCGATATTTACCTTCCCGACCGTAAGGTATAATTTCGTGCCTTGTAGCCCTTTTTTTTAATACTTCTAAGATATTGGAAGAGAGTCGGCTTATTTTTTTTGTCGAATATATCTACTTTCTTTCATATATTTAATTATTTCAGATTTGATTGTACACGAAAATGTTATCATTTTTCTTTTGTCATTTCGTTTATTGGTTATAGGTAGGGTAGTACATGTGCTTATTGAATATAGCTGTTGTGGGGGGAAAAGGTAAATTCGTGGCTGGATATACTGTATATACTTTACGGGACTATTTATGTCGCTTCAATGGCTGGAATCCGATATGCAGCTGAAAAAGCTGAAACGTCTGTGCTTTGAGGAAATATTGAGAGCTTTGAAGTTTTTGGAATTGAACTCCAGATATCATTGGCAATATAATGTCACATGAAAACCATCTTAACAAATACGTAGGATTACTAAAAATTCCTCATAAGAAAGTCTATAATAGCAGAACCTTGCCCCTGTACTAGGGAGCATTCACAAATTACCTCTTTGGAAACAACTACAATTATCATTGAGATGTGACGCATGATACTATTAAAAATGTAAATTTGAAGGACACAACAGGCAAAATGCCCAACGAGCTTGCTCAAAAAGACATTAACAACGATTGCAATCTTGACAGGAACTTAGTACCAACACTTCCACAAAAAAGGCTATCAGAGCAACAGAGCCGGTTCTGGACATTTTTCAAGTGTAAGTGAATAATATTTTGGTGATAAAAAAATCACCCTTTCTCGGTTCCCTTCAATTGGCGCCTTCTGCGGCTGCGTAGTTCGCAGGATTCAAGATCCGTCCCTGCATAGCAAGAACTTGCCCACGTAGTTCGCAGGATTCAAGATCCAGCCCTGCATAGCAAGAACTTGCCCGTGTAGCGGGAAGATCAAAATTACCCGTTTGGAAACAACTACAGCTGTCAGTGGTGACATGACACCATTACAAATACACACATAAAGGGCACAATAAGTGAATTGCCCAACAAGCATGATGAAAAGAAATTGACAACGAACGTAGTTTTGACAGCAGCTTAGTGCCAACAATTCCACAAGTGGCTATGCTAGCCACCTGTAAATGAGCATTCAAATTACCTATTTGGAAATAATTGGAAACAACTACAGCTGTTATTGGTGATATGACACCATTACAAATAAAAACACGCAAGGAAGAAAAAAAGAGAAGAAGGTGCTTGAAAAAGAAATTGACAACGAATAAAATCTTGACAGGAATTTAGTACCAACAATTCCATAAATAAAAAAGTCATCACATAGTAAGAACTTGCCCCGTATCAGGGAGCATTCAACTTACATGTTTGAAAACAACTACAGCTATCACTGGTGACATGACGCCATTACAAATATATACTTGAAGGGCACAACAAGCAAATTGCCCAATGAGCTTTCTTAAAAATAAATTGACAATGAATGCAATCTTGACAGGAAACTTGATACCATCAACTCTACAAAAAAGGCAATTTATAACCGCGACTGTGCACAGGCTTATGAAGATAGTTATCTGACAGAGTACATATCTAATACATAGGTCATTAACACAGAGCAAAACGATGGTTACCTCTTGCCGGTACACCTTTAAGACGCATTTGACACTACAGAAATCTTACCGAATTGCAGTAATTGCTGCAGAATCGATGTCTAATGTTTAATTATCCATAAGTCGAAGCTAGACTTCCCAGAATGGAAACTGTCGAGTTTTTTACAAGGAAACGCATGCATCTGACGCATTTGCAAACCACAAATATTCCTCAGTCAAGAAAAAAAACGATCACCATACTCTACTGATTTTTTTCATTCATCTGGACTATCTTATTGGCCATCATTATCTCCAATCATCTATCGGATCCAATCTCTAACGTGAATATTAAAAACCTACAACAAATCAACTGTCTAGATTCACATCAATCAAAACTTTCCCAATGTCACGATTGTCAGTATGAAGGTCATACCGCCGTACCACACTTTCTCACGCGTGTCGATTCATTTTAGGAAAACGTCAAATCCTCAACGAAAAATCCAGTTTTTTCTCGTCTCTCGCGGAGGTAAAAAAAAAAAAAAAAAAAGGTAAAACCATGATAAATACCATTTGGATCCGTAAAAAATTGAGTGGATTTCATGGACTTTTTTGAGCTTGTTAAGAATAAAATAAAGAAATATAAAAAAAAATGTTATTTCTAAATCTTTTTTTTTTTATTTCCCCAGCATCCATTGAGTAAACATTGCATGGAAAAATAAAAACTCCCGCTGTTGCGTTGAAATATTTCGGATAGAGCATAACTTGTTCGTCTTATATGATTGGGTCGAAAAATAGGCACAAAAAAAAAAAAACTGTTAAAAAAAAAGATAGACAGGGGAAAGCTTCTCAATTATTTTAGAAGGAAGGGCTCACGGGTATTTTGTACCTCTCTTTTCATATAGGTAAGTTAGGCCTTACGTCTGACAGGTTGACGAGACGTGGAGGTCAATATTTGCACTCGTGGCCCGCACTCAACATGGCAGGGAAGTGAGGCAAAGCATTATAAATACTGAACAAAAAAAAAAAAAAAATTATTCTGTACTATTCACATCCCGTGAAGTTGGTCTTCCCTTTAACAGCCTATTTGACACTTCCCTTTTTTTTTATGTACACATAACGGACATGGTAAAAGAGACTGGCAATAGATGTGCTGACTTTGAGAATGGTGTTATCTGGTTACGGATGGTTTTTTTTTTTTTGGCTCCTATACAGGTTTACATTTTGGCAAGAAAATGTTTTATTACTATTTTTTCCTTGGTTTATTTAAAGAGGAGATGGAAGAGGGTTGTGCAAATTGAACTTCTTACCGGTGACGTCTTTTCTTCTTCTTTTTCTTACTGACACTGCTTTGTTCTTCGGAGATGCCATTTTTAGTGAATTCTGTCCCGAGTACTGCAAAAAAATAAATAAAATGAAGGATCATTAGTGGTGATGATATTAATAGAAAAATACGTTATGTAATTAGTGTTAATACTCCGTAACTAATACAGCATTTCTTTAGAATTTTTTGGCTCATTGACATCGCCGTAGGAGCTGTAAAAAGGTCGTTCGATCGAGTGATTGGTTTGTTCAATACAATGGTTCTCAAACTCCGCCGCTCCCTTGCCTAATTCTTGGTTCATCTGAGGCCACGTTTTAAATTTCTAAATTTCAAAATTGACCTTTCGCATACGCATACACGCACTTAACCATTTATACATACATTCACGATCTCGTCTATCTCTTCACATCGGCCCCTCAGGGGCCTGTTTTGAAGGCAGCTAGTGTTCAAGAGAACAGGCACTGCCATAAATCCCCATCGTTCGTTAGTTCGTGGCTCTGCAGGATCGTTTAGCAGATATTTTCACAAATGAAAAAGTGCCACTTTAAAACATAAATAGGCATACAAATCAATATCTTCAGCTCACCGCGACGCCACTAGAAACCGTGACGCACACTTTGAGAAACACTTGTTTAATATAAGGGGTGTTTTTGAAATTTTTTTTGGAGTCACGAGCACTGTACATGCCTGGAAGAGGACAACTATGCACTCTGTAGTGTTTGAATTAAGTTTATAATGTGACTTCTGGAATGCGATTGGATCGAATTGGGTGGCTCATTTTTACGTGTTGATTGTGACCTTGCGAGATTGAAATCAGGAATGTGAGTTTGAGTAATCTTGGGAGAATCAGCATGACTACGACGGCGCTCGTGAGCAATGGGTTGAAGCACTACCACCTATAGAACAAGGCCTCCGCACGAAGCTCGTGACGTCACTGAAGAAGGCCATTTCACCTATGGCCATTGGATATAGCAGGTCGACGCATGCGATATCTTTACCTTTTTTTTGCAGTATATTCAATTTCAATAGGAGAAATAGTCTTCTTCATTGACGTTACAAGCTTCGTGCGGAGGCCCTGTTTTATAGGTGGTATTGGTTGAAGATGCCTAGTCTGATGTAGAATAGTTTGCAGTCGATGTGAGACGTTGGTGATGCCTGTCTTATTGATCGTTCCAATGAAGTGAATAATGTAATGCAGGAGAATGTATTTTTCTTGTATTTGCCTTAAGGACGAAACATATTACACTGACGTGACGTGATTATCACATCACGTCAGAGATGTTGTGAATTCTGATTCGTGGAAATTATGTGACGTAGAAATTCCACGTCACAAATCAGGATTCACAACGTCTCTGACATGATGTGAAATCACGTCACGTCAGTGTAAAATCACGTTTCGGCCGATTATTGGTGATTTTCTGAATAGGAGAATTAGCGTTCGATGTGGGACGTTGGCATTTGCAATATTTGTTTCTTTGATGGTTTCTGTCGAATGAAGGTCTAATAGTTGGATTTTAAACGTTGGCATTAGCTCCGTTGATCTTTTTTAATGAAGAAATAGTCTAATACAAAGAATATAATTTGCGATCAATGTAGGACGTTGGTATAGACAGTGTCTGCTCCGTTGATCGTTTCTTACGAGTGAATAGTCTAATGCAGAATTTTTTGCAATAGAATGTGAGACGTTAGCATTAGCAGTGTCTGTTCGATTAATTGTTCCTATCGAGTGAAAATTCAGAATAATTAGCATCCAATGTGGGTATTGGCATTGGCAATGTCTGTTCGACTGAATGTTTCTATCGAATGAGTGACCTAATGAAGAATATTTGGCAATATATTTTAAACGGTGGCATTAGATCCGTTGACCATTCCTAACGAGTTGCCACCGATATGGAACCTGTAAGATGAAGGCATTAGCAATGCTTGTTCCAATGATCGTTCTTGTCGAGTTTGTTATCTAATGTGGAATAACATCTGGTATAGTTTCAAATAGAACGCCATGAAGAACCGCTATTCTAAGCCAAATTCTAGCTCAAACGATCGAAAAAACCTTTATCTCATCGGGAATTAGTACAGCCTAAGAAAGTCTATTATTTTAGCATCTGAAGAAAACGGCTTCATTGTGCTTTTATTGAAGCCAAAGTCAACTTGCATCAGCAACTTAAAGTGGAAAGGCACAGAAAACCAAATTCAGCTTATCAGATATGGTGACAACTTCACATTCTCGTACGTTCCAATTTCATCTAAGTGACTAAACTCTCGATCATACTGTTTTTGGGGGTGTGTGGAAATCTTTTAGAACAGACATGTTCAACACGCCGCTCAAGAAGTCTCCTAGTGACGCAGTGGTTAGCATACTCATCCCAATACTGTCTTTGAAGAGCGTTTAATTCGAAGTTGTTCGCGAACATCGAGGTGGGATGAATGTATAATAATATAACATTTCTGTAGATTACCACACGATCTCTGACAATTTAAATTTTAACTGAATATTGTGTTGTTAGGATCGATACCAGAGCGGCGAAGAGTGACATTATTTTTGACATTGAGTAATATCTCATGAACTAATGCCAACTGAACTGATGAAAACAAGAACTGATGCCACGTGGTATTTTAGTCATCCACTAACGTTTGAGATTTTATCCTCGCAATTCCCAATTACGCACAAAGGGGCATTGGAGATGGATACAAAAGGATATAAATCGAGCTATTTTAGCCGTTTGTCAAGAGTTATGACAGGTTGTTGCATTCAGAACGCTTTGGCGCTGGAAAAAAATGCCATCGTTCATAGTGGAGTGGATGAGAGACTTCAAATTAGTCATAACTTGTGAGATATCACCTGCGGCTGCCAATTTATTAGCTGCGTGTTTGGCACTTTTTTTCCTCGCTTTTTACGACGAACCATCGCGAGATTTCATTATGTGTGTACGCCCTATCTCCGACTATCCACTCTCATTTTTTTTCTCTCTATCCTCATCCTCTCTCTCTCTCTCTCTCTCCATGAATGTAGGCAAGACTTATTCTACGCTAACTGCGGAGCTATAAGAGACCTTTGACAAGATCCCTCATTCATTTTGACTCGTGGGTGTCCTAGAGTAAAGTAGTAAGATGGTTGGCGTGTAGTGGTGGATAGCTGGCACAAACTCCGACCAAAAATGGACGCTCACGCTATCTACACACACACCGATTCCACATCCCGACCCTCATACATACGTACATACATATATATATATATATTTCGTATATTATCAGCTGGCGGCTGAGGCACATTCCGTGGCGGCTTGGGGGCGTCCCGATATTCCATTTTCCGGGGCTGACTTACTAATGGCCAAGTAATTTAATTAACGCCTTGGGTTTGCGGATTCTTCGAGTTCCTCAGCCACTAAGACCTAATATCGTGCCGGTCACCCGCCCGCACATACACACATGAGGGCAATGATGATGAAAAGCTGCATCAAGGGGTGGGTTTGGGTGAAGGTTGGTTGCAAAAGAGATGGTCCTTCTCTCACTCTCACTCTTCTCAACGCTATTACGCATCACACGCACATTTCACCACTCGCTCGCTCTCCACACAATTCATTCCCAACCTACATTTCTCTCTCTTATTTCGCCGGAGGAACTGAATATTACATCAACAAGGAAGGATGAACGAACACCAGAAAAGGTTACCACAAGTTTGGAGTAATTGGTTTATTGGCTGCGAATTTTGGCGGAAGGAACTTGTTCGGGAAGATTAGCGCAATTGCGCTTTTTTTCTATCCCTAACAGAGAACTACTCGCTCTTGAAGACGGATTGACGATTATTGAATGTTCAATATGGACGTATAAAGTTTGAGAATAATCTCAACAAACTTGTTAGAGTTGTTTTAAATACCTAATACAGAACTGGTCACAACAGGCCGAGCAACACGTAGTCATTTACAGCTTTTACAATACAAACTGTATTCCGTTCTGATTACACAATCGGACAGCTTGATTGGATTAATCCGATCGCTAAATTCATGGTAATCACGTGAAACAAACCTTTGGATGCAGGACCGTCTTAACAGCATCATGGGGCAATGATTTTTTTTGAGGTCCCGATTCTCTGGCTAGAAATACCTCCCTACCAATTTGCATGCTTACTCTCAAAAGTTTTAATCAGATCTCATTTTCATAAGGACCTCTGTCTGCACTTGAGGCCCCCGGGCCATGTTAAGATTATACTGTCTGAATGGTTATGTCTGGTTTTCAACTCTGGCATGGACTAGAATATTTGGAATGATAATTTTGTAGGTCTCCCTTCAATTTGTCCTTCTAGGTGCATGGAATAAGCAGAATAAATAAATTGACCAGTTAAATCTATCATTTTTGTTTGGGCCAGTCACGAGGGCCAGTTGGAAATTGCCAAAAACTGTCGATGAAATATTCAAGGGTCAATTAAACAGGGTAAAATTTTATAGTTTAGAGTTTTAAAATACGACAGTGAGATATTCGGCCGTAGTCTACTTTTCGGTTTAATTGATCCAATCGCTTTCGTATTTTTTGACATCCATTAACTTAAGTAGTTAAACCTGGGTATAACGTCAATCGCTTATGACATCATCCTCTCTCTCTGCCTATTTCATCACTTTTCATAAATCCCTGTCAACATAATTAATATATAAATTGGGATTTTACTCATTACTCGTTCTTAAGTCACCCCTTTTATGAAGTCGTTTTTATTCAGCGGGACGTGCAGGGCTGACGTGTGGTTGGGTTCTTTAGCAGTTTAGTTACGAACGCCGTCTATGCCATGACACTACTACTTCACCAAACACCAACTCTGGCCATATCGCTATTTACTGCCATTAGTGAGATGGGTTGGAAGTGAAGGTGCTGTCTATCGGTGGTCGCCTCGAGTTGGGAAAATATCTTGTCTATATCCTCCCATGGGTTCGAACCCGGGACCCTGACAACAACCTTCACGATGGTAGACGAGCATCTTACCACCATGCCACTCGGGCACCATGCCATGACGCTGGAGACTCTGTTCGAATTAAAATCAACGTAATGCTAATCCTGTGGAATGCAACTTACCTAATTGGGAAAGTACTTCGGAATACCTTACAAATACGAAATCGGACATAAACATAGAACAATCTCATTTTTCAGTGAGCATCGTGCGCCCGCAAACAACAAGTTTTACGCAGGGCCGTCTTAAGAGCATCATTGGCTTAATGGTTTTTTTTTTTGAGGCCCCAACTTAACTAGAAATGTTTTCCTGCCTAATACAACATGCTTACTCCCGAAAATTCTAACTAGATCTCATTTCCATGTTCCTGGGCAGTGCCCGGTTGAACCCATGTGTTTAGACCTGTGGTTCTCAAACTTTGCTCTCACGCGGCTCCCCAGAATAGTTTAGTAGACATATTTTCACTTATAAGAGAACCCCTTCAAAGCATAACTAGACGTACAAATTAATAACCACCACTCGCCGCGACGCTCCTGGAAATGGTAGGCGACGCCCCTAGGTTCCGCGACGCACACTTTGAGAAGCACAGATTTAGACGGCAATGGTTGAACGATGCCTGGATTACAATATTCGGCATTCTCATCTCGTATATAATCAAATAATCTATCGACTTGACACATAATATCTAAAATTCTCGCGTTTAAATACTCATTAATTAATTTTTACATAGACTATCGGGGTATATATTTTCGAAAAATCTACACATGATTCATTTATGAATTAATGCCTGCACAGGGTTACCAGGAGGAAGACAAAAACTACAAATTGAGTGCAATTTACCATTGGTTTCACCTTTAGGATGAGATTAATGCCGATTTCAATGGTTTTAACAAATAGGCTTAGCGTATCTCATTGACAAAATCAGCGCGATAATTAGTGTCAATTAAAACCCTACGGCTCCCCAACAAAGCCGAACTTAATTTATTTGCCCAATGTCGTTCTGTCGATGGGTTTTCCGGAATCCCAACATGGCGGGTGGAGGTGGGGGGGGGGGGTGTCGAAAAATCCCGCCAACTGATTTAGTATTTTGAATTTTCTCTGGCGAAAAGTTTCAGGCACGTGCAACCCCCCTCGGAGTGGTGTTTCCCACTTTGGAAAGCAAGGAATTCCAAGCCGCTTTTCACCGTCGTACATTTTTCGCGGTCAAACTTCAAGGAATGTTGGCGAACGACATGAGGAAGGGGGGGAGGTCGACAAGCTGAAAAGGCGACGACGACGACGATTTGCAATGGTGCGGCGAAAGGGAGGGAGAAGAACCTTTATGAATTAGGCGATCAGAAGCCGGGAAATTCGGGATAGAAAACGGGAGAGAGAGAGAGAGAGATGTATATATGTGTGTGTATATGTGCCTTATACACAGGAGCAGACAGAAAACGAGCCGCGGATCTCTAAAAATTTATGGGGCCCCTTACGGATTTCTCTCTCTCTCTCTCTCACACGTTCTAAAAGCCACGTTTTCACACTAATATACGTATATCTTTCCCCTGTTGTGCCCCCATCCAATCCTGGAGGAGAAAATAATATGATATATCCGAGAGAGAGAGAGAGAGAGATGTATTTACATCGTGGGAGAAAATTATTCGTAATCGTATCCAGGGCTTAAGTATTTTGCGGTCCCTGTTTTTGTCAATTACGCGTAAGAAGGCATACAGTATTTTGAATATGTATCTATATGAAAAAAGCTGGGACATGTTCTTAATTAGTTGGAATTAAAATCAAATACGTAATCAATGCACTCAAATCCCGTTTTATGGTTCTTATTTTTTGGCTCCGTCTTAACGCGTGGGCCCACCTGGGCGAAGCCCCGGGGGCTTTAATTGCGGAGGGAGGACTTATAATAGTGAGATCTAGTTACAATGTTCGAGAATAAGGATGGTATAGGCCAGTGTTTCTCAAAGTGTGCTCGCGGCAAACTGGAAATATTGTTTTATGAGCCTGTTTTTACACTTTGAAGTGGTTCTTTTGTTTGGGAAAATATCTGTCAAACTATTTTGGGGAGCAGCAAATGAATCATGAATTGGGCAAGGGAGCCACGGGTGTCAAAAGTTTGAGAACCATTAGTATAGGCAATTACTTCTAGCCTGTTGGGAGGGGGGCACTGCAAAATCACTTTGTCCCGGGGCCTGTGGTGCTGTTAAAACGGCTCTGGTTGTGTCTGACTGTTCATGTTTTTGACTGTTCATGTTTTAAAACAGGAGAAGTATGTACGACTGTAAACATTATGGACAACTGTGCTCTGTCGATACTACAGTGGAACCTCTCATAACGGACACACCCCGTTAATGGAAACTTTCTGATTCCCGGTCCCGTGGAATAGGGCTTTAATATATTTCACTCTCCGTTATCGGGCACTCTCGATAGCGGGCAGTAAAATCAGGCATACTCTAATTTTTGTTAATAAATCGAAACATAATCACCATATTCAACGGTGATTATGTATAAACCCAAGCACGTATTGGTAAATATGATAATCCATCAATTAGTTACTTAATTAACTGAACATAACTATGGTCCAGGATGCTGATTCCGAAAGTAATGTTGGGTTTTTTGTACATGTTGATATATGTGAAGAAAGCCAACATTACATGACTGATAATAGTTTTTATGTCTTTATCTTCTTCACACTTATTTTAATTTAATTCAATTTTTATTGCAAAATATGTGTATAGTGCACGTATCGTGTACTGGTAAAAATAATTAATTAGTTTGATGAAGAAAAAAAAAGTTAAAAAATTTTCCATATTTATCAAATTTTCCTTTTTATTTGGGAATTATGCATAATCGCAGGTAAAAGTGATAAGTAATAAATGTAGTAAAATTTATTAATATTTTCTTTATCGAGATATTTGGTGATTATGCATAACCAGTGCCTCTGTGTTCACTTTGACACAGTAAGATATGCATTTTAACATTCAAATTTATAGGAACCAATTGCGACCGAAGCCAAACGTCGAATAAATGTGAAAGTCTTAAACGAGGTTCCACTGTACATTATACCTACCCATTAGCGGACAAAAATTTTGGCCCCATGGGTGTCCGTTAACGAGAGGTTCTACTGTAGCTCCGTGAGGACCCGTTTCTGTTTCAAAATAATCAGGCTCGAGCAGTATCAACTGGTTTTTGAAAAAATTGTTGGGAAATTTGATTGGTTGCGAAGAGGCCTAGACCTGGTCTAAATCCCATTGAGCAACTTTGGCATGAATTGGGAGGTCCGTTAAAGCCAGGAAAAACAGCATCTATATTCTGATCTAAACACTAAAAAATAAAGGACATTCTTCCTGAGAACTTGACAGCTGTGATCGCAGTATACGTACATTATTACGGTAAAAAGCCCGAAGACCGGTAAAATCTAGAATTAGGAACCTAACCGAAAACTGGTAAATGCTCGTGAACGTTTTTATTTTGGGCTTTTACTAAACCAATTACCAAAACCAATCAGTAAAAGGCCATTTTGTTTTACGGGTAAATTAACTAATAGAACGCGTTTTTACGAATCGTTTGTCAATTAATCATCACGAAGGCATCACTGCTTAATACTAAATGATTATTATGATTAATATTATTAATTAATTGTCTATTAATTATAATTGCTGGTTGATTATGTATTCTCTGAATGGTAGAGCCCACGTGTATCAATTTTTTTTTAAATCATTAATTAAGAATAACGATGCTCATAAAATGTTCTATTTAGGACTTTCTCCAGTTTGCTCTAGGGTTTATCCAGGGCAATAAGCTATATAACAGGGCTCTAGAGCCCGGGACGATTCTTATCATTTATTGTCTTTTCACGCTATAAATTTACTATGGAGGGACTCTGAAAAATCTGCCGGGGGCGAGGGGAGGTCTGCTAAGGATCCCAGCCTAGGGACCCTGCTGCAGGATGTGCGGGCCATAGGTTTACCAGTATTCGGTTTCTTTACCGCGAGACATATGTACCACTATCCATAAGTAGCTGGTGGCAAAGGCAAAAACGTCGACGTTGTGTATTTTGATTTCCAAAAGGCATTCGATCGGGTCCAACATAGTAATTTCTAGAAAAATTCATGAGATTGGCATTGGGGGCAACTTGTTGAATTAGATAAAATCATGGGTGTGAGATAGGTGTGTGTGTGTGTGTGTGTGTATCTCGCAGAGTATTATGATCAACGGAGAATCTTCTGATTGGACAGGTGCCACAATTGTAGTCCGTACGTATTTTTTGAATACGTTTACATTGAAAGAACAGGTGGAGGGGGATGTGATTGAAGTTTTTAAAATATTCAACGGAATGGATAAGATGGACCATAAGTTTTAATACATTGTCAATTGAGAGTGTTTCGACAAGGGGACACCAGTATCGATTAGAAATTGACAACTCCCTGTCACAGCGAATTTTTCTCCAACAGGGGTGTGAATAAATGGAATAGCTTACCCTCCGGGAGCCGTGAATTCTACCACAATTGATACGTTTAACTCAGAGGTTTTTTCGGCACTTCGTTGGTACAGTTTG
Organism: Pholcus phalangioides; assembly: GCF_987345545.1. Taxonomy (NCBI): domain Eukaryota; kingdom Metazoa; phylum Arthropoda; class Arachnida; order Araneae; family Pholcidae; genus Pholcus; species Pholcus phalangioides. The sequence goes on along the minus strand of NW_028301610.1, from coordinate 30,646,205 downwards.
TATTTCAGAGCGCCTCCCCCTTCAATGAACCGTGGAAGTTTGTCCCTTTATAGTTTTTGGATAGCTTATGAGTTTTACTGAGAAACCGAATTCACAGGGGACTTTCTATTATCGTAAGGGGCTGTTGTAACAATGAAGTACCGTTGTTTCCTGATGCAGGACCTCGACATAGGAACGCAAAAAGTTAAAAAGAAATATGATGTATATGTTATTGCCGAAGCCCGAAATTGGCCAATTCGTGACGAGGCCGGCCAGTTCACGAAGTGGCCCGTGATGGCTGGCCAAAATCCGATAAGACGTGATTCGGGCTCATCGTCAAGTTGGCATATTTTTTCGTAATAATTACGTTCACATAAGTTATGGCGACCCATCAAACCACACTCACGATGCGGTAATCATTTTCATCTCCGAAATTTGGCAGCGAAAACTATATATGTATATACATAATTTTTTTAATAGTTTTTGCTCTCAAATTTCACTTTTTATTTGTCTCGTCACATGGAGAGCTAATCCAATACAGCTGCTATATATGGACATGTATCACACGTTGGCGATTGAATAAAATGGATTTGGCTCTTACCGGGACGTCTTACATCAGCACACTGAGCTTTGGCCAGGTATCGCCACTTCGCGAAATGACCGGTCAAAGTCAGAATCATTTTTTCAATTCGGACTTTAACCAAAACTCTTGGCCAATTCACGAAGTGGCCGGCCTCGTCGCGAATTGGTCGCACTTCGGTAACATATATATAATGGGATGAATCTCGCTCTCTCGAGAAGCTATCCACACTTAGATGAGACGATCATAATTTTTTACGGGCAGTGTGTGTATTTTATTTCATCATAAAATCTCATTAGTTTTTATTAGTTTTATTTTAGTGTGCATTCGTTTTTTTAATTGCTTTTACTTTGGATTGCTGTATTTTAGTTATATTTGACATCCATATTTTTTAGGGGCATCCATTTTCAGCCACCTCGTTGGACATTTTGTATGTTGTGGCAATTTGTGTTTGTATAAATGAAAGGATAGAGAGAGATACAAAAAATATATATGGATGTTATATATAGAAACACATTATTTGATTGAGAGTGGTCGGAGGATCCTCCCAAAAGGGAGGCTGATAGTAGGCCTACCAATACCTCCTAGATCAGGGGTGCTCAACCTTTTGAAGAGTGTGGGCTACTCCATTGGTTTGAAAACGTGCTGCGGGCCACTCAAGTTATCTAGAAATGTGCCGCGGGTCACTTAAGGGATGTAAACCAGTGCTCCAGGTCACTGAATTGATTTGTAAATATGTCACGGGTCACTTAAGTGGTCTGGAAATACTGGTCACTTCGGGAATCTGATTATGTGCTGCTTAGTTCATTTCTACAAAATTAAGTTTGAGGTCGGACCACATCAGGTGACTCCGAGGACAACATTTGGACCGCGGGCCACGGGTTGATCATGCATGTCTATACGTCCTTGTAATGCCCTTGCTCGGTAGTTCGAGAACGACTTCGTGAAAGAAATTTTATACACATTATATTTTATAAATTTACTCGGATATCAATTCCAAGAGTAAATGAGGGATGATACTAATTGGTTTGTGACATACGTAAATTTCTCAAATCACGTGACAGTTATTTCTGGAACGATGATAAAAGTTACAGCAGAACAGTTTGTAAGAAGTTCAAATGCTAATTTCAATTTCTCTTCTTATTATAGCAAATGAAATACAAAGCAAAGAAGACAATTGCGGGTACATTGGAAAGACAATCACAATACCAAGCTTTGGCCAATGAATCGATTCGCAGTAGGATGTCTGTAGAGACAATTTCCTACGAGTGGAACGAATAAAGATGTCGTACCGTAAATGCTGACAGACCAGCGTGAGAGCTGCTGACAAGTACGGGGATCGATCAGATTATTGCAACAGACAGTATCTACGAGATTAAATAATATTGGTCTGAGTGAATGCAAAAACATACCCCGACGGGATGTGTTCCTTTTTGAGTCCTTTATACAATTCCCAGATTATCGGGAGTGTCGTAATCACGCCAACTAGACTGACCAATAATGAACAAATATTTTGTAGCATGTATTACCTGCATATCATTGGATGATAACTCATGTTTGCACGTTCATTTCTATTAACCCTCAAACGCGTAGCTTTGCACGTGTGTGCAAAGGGTTCTTTAAACGTTCATTACTAAAGCCAATTTGTGAAGATAAAAATTCAGAACTGCCTTTGCACATAAGCTGAAGTCATTTTATGTTTTGAATTTGCTGTTAGATGTCCCAATTAACGACAATAACTCTTTGTTTGTTGCACAGTAGGCTATGTGTGGCTCGGATTTCACTAATTTGTTAAAATGTTGTTTTTTGTTTTACCTTGAAGTTTGCAACCGGAATATTTTTTCTTACTATAGTTTAAATTGGAAAGGAAGTAGTTATATATTTCGAAAGTAATATAACTTGAATACATTTATTTTATATGTGATTTTACGTCCCTCTACGCCTTCTTTAAGACCCTGTATAAGCAGTACAATTCGGAATAGATGTTTTTTTTATGATTTTTTGCTTTTTATAGGCCTACCTGACAGTAGCTGTGGAAGTTGCCCGAGTGGCGCCGTGGTAAGATGTTCGTCTTCCATTACGAAGGTGTTACCATTAAGGTCCATGGGTTCGTATCCGGGCATAGAACGTTAGAAGCAAGTTCTTTACCTATGGAGCCTTCATTTCCCACCCAACTCCTCTGGTTGGAAATTGCCGTACGGCGATATATAACAGGAGTTGTGCGCGGTAAAGAAAGAAGTAACTATGGAAGAAAGAGTATCAGCTCGGAAAAATTGAGCATTTCTGTGGGTTAAGTCAGTTTGTATTACAGAGAGAAAAGTTTATAAATACTGTCCGAAAAGAATAAAAGTTTTAAGGCGGTTACAAAATAAAAATAAATATCAGCGAAAAAGACGGAAATTAAGCAAATTCACCGAGATATCAATGAATGGAAATCTTGAATTCGGCGACTTTTTAAGTCTGAAAAGCGAGATACCTAAAAAGTAGCAAACGCAGTAGGACTTGGTTAATTCCCACTTTTATGAACTCCCCTTGAGTTTTCTGTCTAATTTAATGTTAAAATTTTTTTGTTTAATTAAAGAAATTTTTCGAATGTTTTGGATAATTCGAAGATGTGTGGAGGGACAAAATTATGATTTTTGTATGAGCAATTTTAGTTTTGAAAAATTTTACAAGTCAGACTTTGCTTTTATTTGACCAAGTTGTTAAATAAAAATTCAAAAAAAAAAACAAATAAAAGTTTAAAAATTCTGTTTTTCTCTACTTTTTCTTTGATAATTTAATTAACTTGGCACCGATTATGTTATTCAATCCATGGATCAAGGTGTATTATTTTCAAAATCTGAACCATTTTATCGTCATTAAGAGTATGTCAAGTATCGGAAAGTACAAATTTTGCAAACGTTGATGAAAGTATATTTCCTTGACAGCATAAGAATGATAAGCAAAATTTAGCAACCAGTTTCATAACGGATGATAATGAACTGTTTCCGTAAATCGGGCTTTGAACATTGTCAAGAAATTCGGCAGTGATGCTGATTCCAGAGCAGTGGAATAATGTGTAGCAGCTAAGATCAATTATATTATAATTATAAATTATTGAAATTTGGAAAACTTTCGTAACTCGTGAGAAAAATTTAATAATTGATAATTATTATCCTATATTACGTGAACGTTGATGATTAAGTTGCAATTTGTAGTCAGTTGATAGATCCGGAATATAGATTAATTGGACAGTTCGAATTTTGGACAATCTAAACTTTTTTCAGTGACTTTGGACTTCAAATTAACCAAGTTAGACTGTATGAAGAATTTCAATCATCGAAATGTCTCCGCGAATTTTTATCCAAATTTCACGGGGTGAATTTTTTTTTGATACAATGAAAAAAAAGGCACAATCTTCAACAATTAAAACAAAATACAGATACAACTCCACAACAGACAAAATTCCCAACGATGCCAAAACATTGATGGGGGCAGTATAAAAATTTTAACATTTCGATTTCCTTCAATTATAATTTTACGAATGTGAATTGTTTCCGTAAATCTCGGGCTTTGAGCATGGTCAACAAATTCTGCAGCGACGCTGGTTCTAGAGAACAGCTCGATCATTTCTTTGACCAATTTTGATTTTTTTTCATATTAAATTTCAATTTAAAAATTAAACAGTATTGAAAAGTAAAAAGCAGAGCTATACTAATTTTTTTTTTTTTTTTTGTATTATTATCGGATAAAGTTCCCTTTATCAATGGTGCTTTTGTTGAAGGGAAGCCATTTTGTGATCACCTTCATCTCGTGGGTGAAGGCAATTTTCCGCTCTTGTTCGTTCGTTCGTTCGCCTTTCACAACCAGAGTTCCATTTTAGCTTTGACCGACTTCGTCCCTAGTAATTCGTACTTCAGTTAAGGGATTATGAGCCGACCATCTTCTGATTGCCAGTTAATCTCTAATCCGCTTCCTTCTCCGCGCCCGTGTGTGTCTCTTCCCCCCCCCCCCCGTTTCCACCACCATAATAATCAGTACGGGCTAGTAAAAGGCGGGGGAGGGAGGGGGGGGGAATAGGTCGGGGCTTTTCAAAAGCCTTCCTGTGGTGGTGCTTTTCCAAGGAAGGGGTTGGTGAGGAGAGAAAATGTGAACAGCGTGGGCGGAACCGAAAGGCGAGCGAAAACACTTCCGGATTGATTCCGGTTCCTTTAATCCCGACCTAATCCTATTACATGGGATTGAAACGACTCGGCTGTTTACGACGACGACGACTGTGTGCCTTGCCTTTGGTGTGTGTGTGTGTGTGTATGCGCCTGCAAAAGCAATGGATGGAAACACTGTTATATGGTGTGACGGCATTTTCCAAAGCGTGAATTTAGTAGTGGGTGGGGAGGGAGAAAAATGTATTCTCTTCTTCCCCTACTGAACCGCTCGTCTTGCTGCTGGAGAAAATCTGGAAATTTTCATTTAAAGGAAATTTTTCATTTGCTTCCTCATCCCGCCCAACTTCACTTCCCGGTTATGTGGAACCCTACTACCATGTCAGTTCTGGCGTGGAAATTTTGGTTGTACATAATGTACCTTCGTGTACTATTTCCACCATTAATTTCCCAGCACGAGTTCTGTCCCACGGAATTACGTAATTCCAAACGGAATACGCGAGCACTGTGACAGCTATTGGGAAAGGAAAATGCGAGATTGGCGTGGTATCTGCGCGAAGAATCAATACATGAACTCGTATGTGTATATGTACAAGGTGTTTCAAGACTAATGTACAATTTTAAGGGTGATAGAACACATTAGATAAGCCTCTTTCCTCTTAAAAGGCACAAACATTAGGGAGATTTTTTTGACAATACCCTTGAGATGGCCTCGCAAAATTTGAGACAAGACAGATCGGAAGATAGTAAAATGACCCGTGGTGTCTGATCCGTTGCAGAAGAAATTTGGAGCTTGGTGTCTAAATAATTCTGCATTTCACAGCAAAAACGGTCTTCACTAGGATGGTTGATGGCACATACATCCTGCGGCAAATTGGTTAAGAAAAAAAATTGTGGTACGTACTTGCTTCCAGTATAAAGTGCTTTTTCACACTCCCATAAGCGCTCTTTACAGTCTTTGCGATTCGACTACGTATTTTACAGGAAAAGAAATGCTTGTTTTTAGATGTATTCTATCACTATACTGTGTGTAACAGGGGGGGGGGGGTCTTGATTGTCTTTTTTCAAGTTTCATGCACTGTTCATGGCTATATTCACCTATAACATGCGCTTCTTAACGCGTGGACCAACTCAGAATTGGTCTATGTTCTTCAGCTGCGTACGGGGCCTCATGATTATGAAATCTGCTACTATGATTTTCGATGGTAAATGTGTAAGGACAATTGACAGTTGGTAAACCAGCTATATAGGGGCTCTCTGACCATCATTTGCCCGGGTGCCCATTAGGCTCTTTAGACGGAATTACTATCACAACTCTAACGCATGATTGAACTTAGACTAGCATGATATGAATTCTAGAATGCAACTAGGAGAGAATTCAAATTAAATAGAATGCAAGTATTTAATTTAGGGTGCACGCACCGATCAAGACCTCGCGACTCTTGGGTGCTTCGCGAGTAACAGGTTGTAAATATCTGCTGTCTAGTCTATACGTGTATTGTGTCCAAAAATCAAAACTCTTTATTATCGTTATTACAAGTTACAACCATTTTCTGATGGCCTTCTATGTCGTGTACGTTCAACACGTTATGCAAATTTTAACCTTCTACATAGCTCCATCCAAGTTTTGGCGGTTATTTCAACTGTGCTTCCCTCTCCAAAAAGCTCCGAATAGGGATACTTACATTGGAATAGGAACCATCCGGGAGACATTCAATTCATCCAATCGCCCATTCTGCCATGCTCAATGCTTTTGTACACAAAATGTTTGTAACATATCATCGATGTATGTATAAAATAACATATCCTGACAGAAACCGCTGAAACTATAAATATGGAATTTAGTCAGTAGTTTTACTTTATTACGTAGACTCACTAAAAAGGAGTTTTTTTTTTGAAATTCCACCCCTAAAGGGGGTTCATAAGGGAGTTCAAAGGTTATATGGGTAAATCATCACCGAGCCGAAACCACTGAAGTCATAAATTTGAAATTTGGTCAGTATTTTTGTGGTTTTATTTCACGATCTGAAGACTCACTAAAGAGGGATTTCACAAATTTAAACCTTTGAGAGAGTCATAAAACGGTTCAAAGGTTTTATGGGGCAATTATGGCCGAGCTGAGACCGCTGAAGCTATAAATATGAAATTTGGGTCAATATTATGTTTTATACTGTAAAGACCCTCAGTAAGACGGGATTTCCGAAAATTCAACCCCCCGCCCAAGGGGTTATGAGGGGTTCAAATACCATATGGAGGAATCATTGCCAAGTAATTTTCAGACTACCAAATCCACGCGAGCGAGGCCGCTGGTTTTTACCCGCTAGTTTCAGATAAGTAGATGTTAAATAGGAGTTTTTTCAGGCTCCGTGCCACCTCCTCCACGATTAGAAAGCGCCTGACCTGAAATTAAGACCAGTTGTAAGGCCATTAAATTTTTTTTGCTAGCAAAATTTCTTTTCCGTCCTCACAGTAAGGACTGAAAAAACGGCTGAAGGATAAGATTCTCGTTAAGGACAAGGAGGTGATACAACACGATAATCAGGTACGGCATACAGATAAAGGGAGAGAGAAGTCTCATCGATCCTTTTCCATATAAGAAACAAGTCTGAAATATCCCGAAATGATTTCGGAAATTTATTTGAATCTCGTGAGATAAATAAAGGCTTTATCAGGAATTGCAACCCACAAAACGCTACAAATAAAAGCAACGAGGGGGGGGGGGGGAAAACAAAAAAATAAAAGCACAGAGGAAAAAGCAGGATAAACCGAGGATCATTTTATTCGGGAAATAAGGGAGTGCGAAAATCGGATTAGACGTCCATTCTCTCTCTCTCTCTCTCTCTCTCCTTTTCTCTCCTCTTATACTACTCCGGTTCCCATTTTACCCCGTTTCCGTTTTTCTCCCGGACTCATTCTCACCGCTCCGGAAGAGAATTCGTCTTGACAAATAATGCTCCACGAAATTTAAGCATTTCTTTTGGGCGCTAATTGAGTGAGGCCGAGGAACAGGACGATGGTTAATTGCTGTAATTACTCTGAGCCGTGCGCTAATCATGGCCTTCGAGACCTTCTCGGATTCGACATCCGCGCAAAACGACGTCAAGGAAGAAAATAATGTTAAAATAAAATAAAAGAGAAGTCGTCGTTGGGCAGCAGCATCTCGACGTTCTTTTCCTCTCTTGGCTTGTCTAAATCGAAACTCTCTCTCGCTCCTCTTTCCCACCGGAGATCCTTCCAGAGGCTACGCTTTCATTGGTTTACTTTTTGTCTCTTCGGTCCTTGTTGGATTCTTCTTCCACGTGTGTGTGTGTGAGTGACTAACATCGCTCTTTTTACTTTTATTTATATTTACTCATCTCTTTCCTTCCCGTTTAGTCTCTAGTGAGCCGTGATTTCGAGACTGATCTGGTAATTTGGAAAAGAAAGTGCGATTTTATAGTGTGCTAGGAAGTGCAATCAAACGGCGTTGATCTTTAGGGGAATGAGCTGGACTATGTGAGGCAAGGGCGTAGCGCAGGGGGGGTTACTTACTCATACAATCACTCAGTTGGTCACTTACTCATACGATCACTCACTTGGTCCCTCATACAATCACTCACTTGGTCCCTCATACAATCACTCAGTTGGTCACTTACTCATGCGATCACTGACTTGGTCGCTTACTCATACGGTCACTCAGTTGGTCACTTACTCATGCGATCACTGACTTGGTCGCTTACTCATACGGTCACTTACTTGGTCACTCATACCGTCACTCACATGGTCACTCATACCGTCACTCACATGGTGACTCATACGATCACTCAGTTGGTCACTCACACTCACTTACTCATACATACGGTCACACACACACTTATTCATACGGTCACTCACACTCACTTGCTCATACCGTCACTCACCTGGTCACTCATATGATCACTCACTTGGGCACTCATACGATCACTCAGTTGGTCACTCATACAATCATTCAGTTGGTTACTTACTCATAGGATCACTCAGTTGGTTACTTACTCATAGGATCACTCAGTTGGTCACTCATACGATCACTCACTTGTTCACTCACACTCACTCATACAGTCACTGATACTTACTCATACGGTCACTGACACTCACTTACTCATACGGTCACTGACACTCACTTACTCATACCGACACTCACTTACTCATACCGACACTCACTTACTCATACCGTCACTCACTTGGTCACTCATATTATCACTCAGTTGGTCACTCATACAGTCTTTCACTCACTTATACAGTCACTCACACACCTACTCGTTGACTCTCATTGTCAGGGAAGGCGAAATGTACCGGGGATGCAACGTGCCTGGGGCGAAATGCCGGGACCAAAATTTCAGGATTCCATTAGACGTAACTGTCTTTTCCTTGAAAGAGGAGATATCATTGTTTCGAAAGCGCTGATTGTGCCATAGACTCTGAGCGTCCGTTCTTTCAGATGCTGTATTAAGGAAAGGAAGCCGATAACTTGATAAGTCTGGACTGAATAGTGGATGCTGCAGTATTTCGCAGTGAAATTTAGAGAAAAGACTGGTTGTTTGGTGGGACAACATCAGGGCGGTCTTAAGAGCATCATGGGCTCCCGGGCCAGGTGATTTTTCTGAGGCAAATTCTCTGCGTGATTTTCTGACCTGGCGAATTCTCAAAAACTTCAACCGGTTTTCATTTTTTGCGAAGCCCCCGGGCCGTGCCTGGATGGGTCCATGCTTTAAGAAGGCACGGGGGCACATATGGCATTATTGGGCGAAAAAAAAACCTGCAACACCTGCACTCAACATTCCATAACGTTTGTTCGTTATGGCGAGAAGCGGACGTTGAAATGTCTTCCAGTGCGCCTGAATGTTCACGTTGTGACTTTATGTTCAAAGAATTCAATCAATAGCAGTTCGTATCTCGGTTTTCCCCCCGTTTATCCTCTAGTGAGCCGTGATTTCGAGACCGGTCTGGTAATTTGGAAAAAAGTTACGTTTCTATGTGTACTAGTAAAAGTAGATTCAAAAGGCGTTGAGATCTTTAGGAAAATGAGCTAGATTCTCTATGAGGTTTGATCAAATGGTGACGAGGGTCAAACGATAAAATCCACGCACCAATAATCGGTACTTCTAGTTATTAGCAATTAGAAGCAAAGGTACTTCTAATTATTAGAAGTACCATTGCCCCGAAGGAAGGGATACCATTGTTTAGCAGGCTGATGCATTCTATAAAAGGCCTTGGGCTATGAGAGCAACCTTCACAATGTTCTTCATTTCAGGGTCTGGGGCTCCGTGAGGTCTTCTGAGGGTCTTCGTTCTATTAGATGTTGTATTAAGGAAGGGAAGTTGATAAGTCTGGACTGTATGGTGGATGCTCCAGTATTGTCCAGTGAAATTTAGAGGATAGATTTATTGTTTGCTGCAACACGTGTGGCATTATTGTGAGAAAAAAATCGCACCATCTGCACTCAACATTCCATAATGTTTGTTCATTACGTCACGATACTATAACGTTGAAATGTTTTCTGTGGCGAAAGCGTCCGCCACTGGATGGCCGCGTAATAGGGAAAAGAGCGATGGAGAAACTGGACTTGCGTTTGCCGCGCAAACTTAGACAATGACGCGGTCAGCTCGTTCTTGTAGGTTCTGTAAATTTAATTGTATAATAAATGTTAATTATCTTTTCCCTATTACGCAGACAGTGCCATCCAGTGGTGCACGCTGTCGCCACACTTCCAGTACACACCTGACGATCAGCAGTGGCTTCACATTCAAAGAATTCAATCAACAGCAGTTCTTGGTCATATTCCTTGATAACCCAGGACCACTACTAATTGATAAATGTGATCAGGCTGAAGCTGTGAGAGTAAACTGGACGGTCAGCCTAATCATGGATCTACTTATCATCATGGATTTGTTTCTCAATCATCAACGGTCCATGATCATCTCCCATGACCAATGACCACTGCCGTTTGAATTCCTTGGTTATCGAATGAGCAAAGTAAAGCTACGAGAGTGAACTGCGCTGCCAGCCTACTCGTACTGCTTCTTATTAAGGACTTCACTCTCGGAACGGATGATGTCATGCTGATGTATAATGAAAAATATAAAATCTGCTACATTGCACAGTGTGAAATGTACTACATTCGTCTTTTACAAAATGGGCTGTGTGTTTTTCTTGCAAAAGTCACCTGACCCACCTCACATCTTTTAGTTTATTTCACATTGTGCTTACCTGTATGAATTGATGAGCGACAGAGAATCCTTGCCGTCTGTCAGCCGATATGCTTAGCATACTAACTTCTGACTTGAAAGGTTTAAGTATGTTTGCCTTTGTATTACCATTAGAAATAACGTATTACATGCCATTTCCGATGTAGTTAGCCCAACAAAGAGTAGGATACGTCACCATGTCATATTAAATCCTGCTAATACCAATGTTTCTTCATTTGCATTTAGGTTAGAATAACTGCTAGAATTACAGGTAACCCAGGTGTTACACGCAAATACTTGGACTCAAACTATCGAAAAATTATACGAAGCCATTTTTGAAAATGACATTTAATTTTATCTCGAATAGACTGGCGTAAAGTGGGATAGATATAGTTTTAGAGGCATTTCTATTCATAACTAGCCATTGTCATTCGGCCTGTAGACAAGGCAGTTAAAGCGACAAGTTGATGCAATGTGTATTGTGACTATTCTCCCATTTTGAATTCGACTGTCCCATTTTTGGTTCTGATTATGACTTTTTTGGCGTGATTTCGGTTTGATCGTAATTATGGCAGATAATTTAACCTAATGAGAGATTTTTCCCAGCCCATGATTTATGCCGCTATGGTGGTCGAGTGGTCATAGTAACGGACTTGCGTCGCGAGTTCCCGGTTTCGAACCGCACCGTTGCCACAGTGGTGGTCGGCTGAAGTTGGCTTTCTGCGGTTCCCAACTTCAAGGCACGAATGCGAGCCGATCTCCCCTTTAAAAAGTCTCGCCACAGTGAGCAACAGACCTACAAATGTAATTCAATCATAACACATCACTTCACTTCACTTCTGAAATATAGATGGCGGCACTGAAAAATCAAACACAACACTACATACGCACTCAGACTGGTAGGTGCACACACAGTTACAATTCCGGCATAACTCACAAGGTAGTAAATATACCCATAGATGGTGATAGACCTGAGTTGCGCTCGGTTTGAAAGAAAGACCATGATTTATGAAAGAAAGAGACTTTCCTGGATATTATGCCGAGGTGAACTCGGAAAGAAAAGTTTGCTGAATCTGGTGGCAGTGTCAGCAGTTGTGAGGCCCCGTTCTGTGCACACGAGCTCTCAGGAAAGATTGAGATTCGTTGCCTTTGTACTCTGGTGGTCTAGGGCGCTCACTCGGCAAGTGAGAGGACGTAGGTTCGATTCCCCACCAGGATAGTTGAATTTTCTTTTCTTCCCTAAATTCATCTTCGCATCAGTTAGCTGTTAGAAACCTTCGTATATATAGCGGAAAGTGATATCATCCTTGGATTACTTTGCTATATTTCCCGCACTGTGTCATGATGCGCTGAAGTAGAGACTTTGTAGCTTACCTTAAATTCAGCAAATAACCCCAGGTAGCGACAGAACAAAGAAAGATTTTTTCTAAGCCCATGATACGTGAAGAAAGGCAAAGTCAGGTCTCTCATGGTATATAAGGTAGCGCACTTTTTTCCCTGACTGCAGGAGAACAATAGTTCGATTCCCGGTGACGACAGGAAATTTTTCCTTCCGAGTTCACATCGGCATAATATCCAGAGAGAGAGAAAAGCCTCTTTTTCCATCAATTTAACCAACTGTTTAGCAACAATTTCCACTGATTAAAGAGTGACTAGTTCTAATGTTCGTTTTTCGTCTTAATGAAATACGTATAATGAGAATGCTCATGTGCTATGTTTCGAAAATTTCCTTTGCATATTACAAACAATTTTCGTCCATGTGGCTACAAATTTCTTTTGTCTGATTCACCAAACCTCTAAAATTAACCCAAAGCCAGCAAAGAATGGCTACGACAAGGGGAAGTTGGAGTCCAGCCAGAAGGCACGGGATGAATTTTGGTTTTTTGTCTTTTTCCACAAATATACTACAGAAGGGTCCCTCAAAAAACCCTCGGAGTCCCGGGGGCCCACTTCCATGATGGGGTGGTCCTTCTTATAACAATATAATGATTACAACACCTCTAGTAGTAACATCAAACACAGAAGAAACACCGACTCGGACACTCCAGAAAATCATAAATCGACCACATTCCAACTCCTGTCGATCTTTAGAAGCATAAATTTCAATATTTGTCCAAACACCGGCGCCAGCCACGTCAACAACTTCAAATCACTGACCGGATGTAACAAGGATATATTTCTCACCAGATAGGTCTATAGTCACACCTCAATAAAAAAAAATCAGTTAGGAAAAATAACGCAGATTAAGGAAGAGGACATAAAAATCCACATCAAAGATTGAAGCCCCACGTCCTTCCAGTCCCTGCATATCCATGTTACAACATCGATTTCATTCCCACATGTACTGTATCAAAAATAAAAAAAACTCCCAAGTCCTTTTATACTGTGGTTATATCCCTCGTATTTTCCCTCCTCGTTTCAAATCGAACTTTCTAGAAATGGTGGCGAAACGGCAAGGAACAAAGACTTCGCAGAAAGCATCGTAATCGGTCGCCATTACTTGATTGGATTAGACAACGCGCTCCAAAGCGACAAGAACTTCTTAAAAACGTTAACTTCGAAGGAGAAAAAGATATATATATATATACTCTCTAAAATGTACTTTCCCGTTTCTCCCGAACATTCTACTAGATTTTTTTATTGTTTCGACGAAACTGCTCCTTTTTTAGGAGTTTTTTTTCGTGTTCTTTTAGTTGAAAGACTTCATAAGTTTTAAGACCGTGGATGATGGTGGCGGTGACTAGATGGTGGATGTGAATCACGGACACCGGGTCCGCTCGTCCCGTTGCTTTCAATCAACGGCTGGAACGCCGGGAAAACTAGAAAATAATTTACTGTCTGCTTATATATATACTCTCCACCATACTCTCTATCAACGAGTGCGGGAATTGGGATATACGAGAGTTGTTGAAGACGAGGAGGGTAAAGACGGCAGGGAACAAAGCTGACGATGCTCTCGTCTTGTCTGTATATACACTGTTTCTTCTCCCCATCCTTCCAGAATCCAAGATGAGATCCAGACTCATCACCGTGAGGAGAAGACAAGACCCAGGGATTGAACAGTTATATAACTCCTTTTCTCTCTCGTCTTCCCACCACCTTTAAAATCCATAAAGTTTTGGAGCGAGAGAAAGAGTTTAAGGTTGGAAAAAGGATATAGAAGGCAAGCTGTTCCACCGCCTTCCTGCACCTTCTCGTCTAAAGGATAACCCGCGGGAACTCACTCACGGTACAGCATTAATGAACATGCCCCGCTTGCTTGCATTGCTGACATTGCTGCTGAGACTAAAGTCGTGGTGGGATTACAATATGGGGAGTAGAGGCAGAAGGGGGGGTGTATTTGGCCACTCGTCTGTGCTGCTGCTGGTGCCTCGCCTTGCCGTTGTCATCACCGTCTTCGTAACTGGTTAGGCCTTAAGTTTTTCCTTGACGAGTGCACCACCGCTACCGCCAACCTTGAAGCATTCTGGGTCTCGCTCTTTTCTCGTGAGCGTTCCAATCTTATCGTGTATCTATCCATCTATTCCACCAGTTTCCTCCCTTCTCTTCATCACGTCATTCGAAGGTGCGACATACGTGCGGGTGAGGTTTTAAACTGAGCGCGAGAGGGTGAGGAGTTGCGGTACGTGTGTGTATATATGTATGTGTGCAGCAAGAGCAGAGCAGATACGTGGAAAGAAGTCCAGGCAAGGGATAGTCGAACGGCGGTGGGCAAACTGCTGCTGTTTCAGAGTAAAGCGTTGATGGTGATGGGAGGTTGGTTGGGTTCGGATTCTCTCTCTCTCTCTCTCTCCTGGGGTCCGCGTTTAATCGAGTTGTAAAATCAGCGCTTCCTCGCATTGTTGCATCTGACAACAGAGGGGAAAACCCGGCCCTATACTCTCTCTCTCTCTCTTACTTTGTCTTTCACCCAACCTTTTCTCCCTAACCGTGTACCTACTGTATTCCCGTCTTCGAACTCTTGTCGATCATCAGCGGTGTTGTGGAAACGGTAGTGGAAAAGTATAGAGCCCACCACTTCTTTCCCCCAATCGCCTTCCAATACCGTGGTACTAAAGGTAGAGGGTGAAACAAGAATGAATATCTCGGAGAGGGGGGGGGGTTCAAGCAGCGATGGTGGGGGTAGGTATGTGTGTGTTGTCGGTTGCAGCAGAGAACTTTAAGTGGACCCGGTATTTGAGACACGCTGGTAACTGTTATATACGAGTTAGATCAGGAGCGTCGGTCGCGGGCCGTGCTATCTTTCTCTCTCTATACCTCCCAGCGTTCAGAGGACGACGCACATCAGCACAGCTGTCAACGCCTCTTTCTAATTTCCTTTCAAACTAAATGTTAGTGTTGGCAATAATGTTTCCAGTTTTCCCTATAAACTACTCCCTCCACCCTTCTTTCTCAACGCTGCCGTTCCGTCAACACCCTCCTTCATCATCATGGGACGTGGATTCTCCTTTGCTGAGAGACTAAACCGTTTTTCCGCCACCTTCCAGAACGGATCTAAACATCTCACCTTCTCAAATGATGGAGCCGTTTTCTTCTGAGGTATTCTCTCTCCGTCTCCGGGATTTCTTATTTCCTCCTTGCCTCGGAGAGAGAGGGAGAGTGAGAGAGGAGAAAAAAAGATTCCTCAATCTTATACCGTATCTTGTTCTTCAAAAAATAAAACGAGACGGAAACAACATCAATCCAATGGATCAAAGCGAAGATTATTACTTGAGCGGCACGTCAAATCGAAACGTCGAAACGACTGATTTTTCATTGAAAAGTCAGAATTGCTTCTTGGTGAATTTTTGTTGTTGTAGTATTCTTCTTGAATTCATCTGTTGTATTTTTCTCATTTCTCCTCAAATCTCTTCTCTCTCTCTTATATTGTTTCACATGAAATCAATAAAAAAATCATTCGATGTTACGACATATATTGAGGAAAAAAAAAGAGAGATTACAACCAGAGATGACGGGAGTCGTGGTGAAATTTTGTATCCAGGAATTTTATTTTTTATTCATTTTTTTACTTTATTTCCCAATTTCAAAATACTTGGAAACGATTCATTTTTAGAATTGTCCTGTCAAGAGAATTGTTTCTACTGCAAAATGGGGAAGGGGGCTAAAAAAAATATATATATATATTTAATTTAGCCCATGTATTTTTCAAGTTTGACTATCACCGCCATTTATTATATGTATCTTATTGTTGGTAAATTCCGGTTTTTCTTTCTCTATACGGTAAAAAAAAATTGTAGGAATTTTAATGTTTTTTAATAGGTCAAAGTCAGGCTAATTTTATATTCAAGTATTTAATTCAATTTATGCTCATTTCTCCAGAAATCTGACAGAAACTGGAAAGCCTCAGCGTAAAATTTCAGAAATACAGTCGACGCTCGTTATAATGACCCCCATCGTTACGCCCCTCTCCATCGCTCACTGCTATCCCTGTGAATTATCAAATAAATAATTCATTTCTAAAAACATGTTCAATCCAAAGGTTCCTTGAATTTAAAAGACTAATTCACCAGCTTATAACTAGGTTCTTTTACCTCCCTTGTCTACTACTAGTAAACGCATCCCATGGGACGCGTGAATCAAATGTTTATGTGTCTTTTTCCGAAATTCCGGGTATTTGACAAGCAATACCGCGTCAGCGGCATCTTTGGTATGTTTACTCAGTATTTTTAACTTGGTCGGGAAACGGCTGCTTGAGTCACTCACCGTGAGCCTCCGGTTTGGTTTCATTTTTCTCATCTTGATAGCATCAAAAGTCTGTAGATTGTATGTGATTCCGCGTCGAACACTGTTAGATTTTGGATTGGACACGTCCCACCGAAGATTGTCACGTGTTGAATATTTCATTCTGCTTAGTCTGTCTGTGGGTGTGTGTAATAACAAAATTTTCTCTCCATTATCAAATACATATTTTTTAGTTCAATATTTTTTGGGACAAGCAATTTTTTTGCCCAGTAGGCCTATCAGAAAAAGAGCACCCATATAGCAACTCAAATAAGTGCCCAAACTAAGACCAGCATAATTTAGCTATTAAATGTCACTTGAATGGAGTCAATTATATATAGTTGGAGTTTCAATCAAGATTCACGAAATTGGACACAAGCATCGAGCACTATTGCAATGCTTCAGTGAGCATTGCGGAGCTCACGATCAAAATGTTTGGTCTACGGCAGGAAAAATCAAAATGAAGCATCTCAGAATTAGCAAACGCTATCACTAATTAGCATCAACATTTTCCCAAGACGAAAGAAAGTTTGTCAATTCTGGATTTTATGCCAATTTTGAAACATCACAAAATTTTGCAGCATTAAAAGTTTTATTGTGACAAACGTACACCACGTAAGTTTTATTTTACAATTTTCCTGGACATTTTCTACCAGCGAAATGAATAAAATCCAATATCAAACACCATCGATGGAGGAAACCAATGCAAAATTGTATTCAGTCTCATTTCAGGGAATTTTTGCAATTTTTCCATCAAACCGCAATATTATAAGCTAATATAAGTAATAGGTCGGCATAGTATAAGCCTACTATTTGTAATGGCAATCTTAGTTAACTGAAGTCCACGAAAAAATTATATTTCAGTTACAGGGCACGATTTCCGAGCATTCACTTAAGATTTGCGTAAGCGACTTACATATAGTTCTACTTACAAACAGAACCACGTGTTCAGATTTGCATAAAGGTGCAAAACGTTATCTTTATATACACATTCCATTGTTATTATTTTATTCTCTAAACATTAAAACCTACCAGTACAGTGTTTCTCAAAGTGGACCATGTATGGTATGAATGAATGAATGAATAAAGTGTGCGTAGCGGTTCCTAGGGGCGTCACAATCTGTTAGAGGCGTCGCTATGAGCTGGCGACATTAATGTGCGCCTGTTTAGTTAAACTTACTGTGGTTTCTAGTATCCCTCAATTTCCCTTTTAGCAAATTCAAGAAAAATTGGTGATTTCGCCGGCTTATGGCAACGTGTTTGCTGAAAATTAGTAATGTCTTATATTTTCCCGTATTTAAAATCCTAGTTTCCCCGTACTTTTCTCAACGGAATATGGTCAACTGTTCATTTGAATGGTTTTTTTTTCGTGAAAATGTTTTGGGTCACTGTGATTGGCAGGGTCCTAACTACAGGGGGGCAGGGGAGGGCAACTGCCCCGGGCGGCCAAAGTTAGGGGGCGGAAATTTTAGGTGCGAACAAAGAATACCGTTATAAAATTATCGAATTTTAAAAATGTGGGGGCGGCAAAAATTCTAGTTATTGCCCTGGTGATTGGTAACAGCCATTTATTTCCCCACCCTTCAGCAATTTTACCAGTAATTATCAAATTTGTCGTAAATTGCCTTTTTTTTTTTTTGGCTACAATCAGTGATATCCCGTATCCAAGATGGCAATTCCCCGCATTTTCCGATGAGATGTGATGAACCTAAGTATGAAGGGGTAATTTGTATTTGAACCCGTATGGATATCACTAATCTCAACTACAAATTTAAATAATTTCTCACATTCAGTTAAGAATTAAATTATTAAGTCTGCCTGCGGACCACTTATGCCATGGTAGTAGACCACCTATGGTCCGCGAACCATAGATTGAGAAATGATGGACTATACTATTTTTTGGACGGTGTACGAAAAAGTTTGAGAACCAAATTCTACTATTTGTAGATCAAATTTCACAGAAAATTCCGCATTCACCGCATAGCATACCTATCTACGGAAAAACAATATTTACAGGCATCACCGCAGACAAAAAAACGTAAAACAACTCATTAAACAAGTCATCCATCGAAATGTTTAATAACAATTTTGTGTGTGTGGGGACCGGGAGAGCCCGGAGATGGTTGGCACACTCTTTACATTTCAATTAATTTCGCGTATGTAATTCGAATCAATCCAAATGTTTGATATATTTACATCAAGTTTGAACAATTAGCGTGTACTAGAGCTTTTTGCGGATACAAAAAAATCACTTTTTCTATGAAATATAAATTTTTAAAAATTTCTTGTCGAGTGTGATAATCAACCCTATATACGGGGCAAGTTGTCACAATACATTAATTATGTTCACTCATTATAAGACATTGAAAATGGTAGAACTAAGTAAGCTTTGTAATTACATCGATAACGTTATTGAACTGCAATTTGCGTATAGAAATGTCCTCTCCACTTGTTAATACAAGATTCATTGAAAGACTTGTTATTTGTGGAGATGAAGATTACAAGGAAGAAAATTGCTCGCCCGGCAAACGGAGAGACCGGGGTTTGAGCCCCCGTGGGGGCAGTGATGAATTTTTCTTCCTTGTAATCTTCATCTCCACAAATAACCAGTTTTTCAATGAATCTTGTATAAACTGCAATTTGTTTGAATTTTACTTATGGCTGCTTTTGAACAGTCATTTCGGCTATTGTGACAAGCGTTGCCACTAGTACACAGTGGCATCTTAACAAAGAGTGGAAGGATGTGGGGTACAACGAGTCCCGTACCGCACGGAGTGAAATAATAACCACCAAATTATTGAGAATTTTTATTAATATACATATTCAACAATTGTGACTATATATTACATATAGACTTTTAATGAAATAAGTTCAAGGGGCTCCAAAAAAAAGAGCTCGGGCTCCCGTGCCCCCAGACTCGCTACTGGGATCAACGCTGAGGGCATATAACAGAATTTTCTCTCAAACTGTAATTTCTCATGCTACAGTGAAATAAAGTTGATGTGTGTGTGTGTGTGAATTCACTATAATATAGTACTATATTCTTTCATTTTTCATGCATATTGAAAGAAATCAACAAAGTGAAGTCAAACTGACACATTGTAATTCACTTAGGGGTTCATTGTCACATGAGACAACTAACCCCGTTTCGTCTGGGACAACCAGGCCCCCAGATCCACATACCTAAAAAACTTAATCCAACAACGATTTTTTTTTGTTAACAGGTTTTACTATTTCTGAACTTGCAAAATAATAACTTATACATTACTTTATAATAGACATACTCGATAAAATCGATTAATAAAGCCCATGCCATTGAAATAAAACAAAAACCAAAACAACTAAAAATTACTAGTCTAGTTAAAATTCAGAAAAATCTTCCTATAAATTTACGAAAGTGTCCGAAGCAGATGAATACTAAGAAGAATCCCCTTAACTAGATGAACGAACTGTACCATTAAGGACACACACACACACACACCATCACGGCCCACACATCCTGGAGCATGGCCCCAGGCTGGGATATTTTGCGGGTTCCCCGACCAGACTTCTACGGGCCCCTTTATGATGAATTTATAGCGTGAAAAGCAAAAAAATTGTGAAAATTGTCCCGGGCCCCAGGGTTGGAGCCTTGTCAGCCCACCCCTTGTGGGGGCCATGGGTACCATCTATGCCCCGAGAAATTAAGTTTGTGACAAAAAGCCCCGGTCTCCCTATACCAGCGAGCATATTCTAGTCAATATTTGTTTTGTTTATAAAATACTAGTAAAAAAAAAACTGATTAAATTTAATTTGATTTCATCCTGTAAAAGGTGCGGCGGATACAATTAATTCGAAAAATTTAAATTTTAGATTTTGGTATTTTTTGACTACCGTGTTCAGGATATAGTGATAAAAATATAACATTCAATTCCTCAAGTTACTTATACAGTTAACCCTCGGTTTACGAACAACGAAAAATTATTCGGTTTATGAATCTGTGGTCAAGGGTAGCTACATTTTTTTTGAGAGGGAAGAATTAGTTGAAGAATTTAATTTCATATGAGTAATGTGTTCACACCTCCAAATATGACTCCCATTATCCTCTCTGTGATCCAAGAATCAGCAGGTTATTTCAAACTTCAAGAAGCTCCACATCGGAGAACTTTTTGAAAAATATTTTACACACAATAATTTTTGGCATAAAACAAATTCTCCCAATGACTTCTAAAACATTATTATTCGATATTTCATATTGCATTTGCTATCATCGACAAAGCTTAACATCAAATATTTTACAGAACCATGAATTTGACTTAAAGAATATGGTGGCCAGATTGTGTTGCGGGCAGAGATTTTGAGGGCTTGAACTGGTATTATAGATGATATTAATCAGAGACATGGCCCTAGCATAATTTTGATTTCGTCTCTTTGATACTGTAGTTATTTTATCAGTAAGTTATTATTTCAATGATTGTCATTGGTTTCACGTTATGCATGCTAGGAAACTTCTGCGTGGCATGAACGGATCAATTCATTCAACCGAAAAATTGTTTCGGTTTACGAACAATTCGGAATACGAACGGACTTCAGGAACGAATGACATTTGTAAACCGAGGGTTGACTGTATTTAATTTCTTCCAAGGCTATTTTGCAATAACTATAAATATCAAAGATTAACATTTTCATCCTCTCAAATCAGGAGAGCTCCGTAAAACAGCATTATTCGCAGCTTTCGCTCTTCTCACAGAAATCCTACTGCTAAAAAAAAATATATATCCATAATGTATTATCTCTTCTTTTTTTTCTTTCTAAAGAGAAAGAGGACTAAGACAGCCATCTCCGTAAGTTTCATTCGATTAAGGACCGAACTCGATTCCTCCTTAAAATGTTTCAACGGGCAAATGTTTAGTTGACAACGAAATTTGTCTCGAACCACCTTCTCACCCAGTTATTTCCTCTCTCTCACTTTGACACACACTGCACTTTTTTTTTCCTTTTCTTAAAACTTCCCCCCACCACCACCGTCACCATCTTTTCTCAACTTTAACTTCACAAACTTTCTCACGACGGACATTTTATTATTTTTTTCTTATTTTTAAGCTTCTTCTTCTTGTTGTCATAATCAGGTTATTCTTCCCTTATAGCGGAGGGAAAAGTTAAAGCCTATTAGAAGTTCCCGCCTACGTCTTTTGTGAGGAACCAATAGCAAGCGAGAGGGAATTAAGAATCTTTAATCGCATTACCGCACACCCACCCTGCATCTTACCCCTCCCAACCGGTATCTTCCGAGCTTTAAGCCACTCCCCCTTTCCCCGTGACGCCATATATTTTTTTTCTATTCTCTTTATATAAGAAATAGCGGACGGAGAGAGAGAAGCACTTGCGTTGTTCTATTCTCTCAACTCTCCTTTTATTCTTTTATTTATTTTCTTCGGCGTGTTTTTCCTTCAAGCCTTTTCTCTCATATACACCATCTTCGGAGTAGAATTCTTGGTAGAAAAAAAGAAAGAAATAGAGTGAGTAAGAGAGAGAGAGAGAGAGAATCGTCCTAGATTGGGCGAAGACTTTGATAACGAGCTAATGGCCGCTCTGGAAGAGGTAAAATGCAATGATGGTAGTAGTGGTGGTGCATCTGAAGTTAGTGAGTATGAGTACAACGGAGAGATGGGTTGTGTTGGAAAGCTTTTTACCCTTTCGTTGAGCTGTTAACCTCCATGCCATGCCTGCACTGCATCACTGGGTTCACATCTACTATTCTACTACCATTTCGCCATTCCCCCCCCCCCACACCTTTTTTTTTTTCATGTCTTTTTCTCTCAACATGCCTTGTTCTTTTTCTCCTCTCCTCCCTTTCCTTATTTAACTTTGTTGGCTAAAGTTATTTGTAGTTTGTCTTACTCTTATTAAACGGAGTTCGTTCCCGAAAACATTACTTTGCTCCATTAACTGTTAAGTAAAGCACATCGCTTATAAAGTAAGTTTTTTTTGTCCCTCCTTCCTCCATTTGACTCCTCCTTACCCTTTGCCATCACCCCCCTCCTCCGAATACCAGGGCGCCTTATACTTGCAAAGCTTTCCAATTTCGAATCTTTTTTTTTTTTTTTAGTAGGAGGAAAAATAGGCCATTGCTTGGGGTCTATTAAAGCGTGAAAAATTAAGTTTCGACTCCTTTAGATGATTATCTTTATTTCTTATTATTTATCTTCTGTCTTTTTTTTTTTTGCTGAAAATTCCTTCGTTAATCGCTTTTGTTTTTTTTTTTTTTTTTTTTTTTTTTTTTGCTAGGAAAGACAATTGCCAGTTTTGAGTTTCCTTTTTTCCTCCTCTCTAACGTTTCTTACATTAGTCAAATGGCTATTCTCCTGGAATCTGAAATCTCTGGAATTTATTTCTCCCCGTTTTTTTCCCTCTCTCTCTCTCTCTCTCTCTGCTGTGTTATTTAAATATTACAAATGTTAATTTGGAAACCGAACGTAAAAAAGTGTATAATTGGAGGTGAAATATGATGCTGTGGTTGCGGTAATTAGGAACGTATTTAGCCAGAGTCACTCGGGGAATCTCATTTTGACATTCGCGAAATTTTTGTCATTATAACCGAGGTTGATGTTTTTTTGAGATGGTGGTTAAAAACACAAGGTGTCCGGGCTAAAGGTATGCAAAATGGCTTATAGCGAACCAGATGGTTCGTTATAAATTTTAGTTGCATTGAAGAAGTTTATTTGCAGGTTAATAAAGTTCCGTGTGAGCACCATTAGTAGCTCTGCAGATGTCCAAATGGTACACCATTTCTTGCCAAGGGTTTAGGGACATTTGAGATGTTATTAAATCAATACGTTGTTGATATGGATTTTGGAGGTTCCACGTTATAGGCCTACGGCGTTTAACACACGTCACTGATTTAAATTCAGCTAGCCAAAGCACGCACTGAACCGTACGTTGTGGCATATACATGCCACATAAGAAAGCCACATGTCAGCATAAGAAAAGCATTTCAACGCAACTGTGGACAGTGCACATGCACCACCATGGTAAAAACTTAGATAAAAAAAAACTTTGAGCAATCCTCTATCACTGGCATAGCTCTTTCATAACAAAGCATGTGTAGTTCATTCAATATAAGCCATTACTTTTGGATACATTTATCTCAGGCACCCTGTATATATTACCAGATGCTATCCTATCAAGAAGAGGGTCTGGACAGGATAGCCCTAATTTGAATAATACAGAAATAAACAAGCTTGTATCACCGCTACAAGATGGTCTTATACACAGAAATTTGAAACATATCTGTAAAATCTAAACTGAATAAGACTTTCTTATTCTCTTTATTCCTTTAGAGCGGCGTTTCTCATCCTATGGACTGTGGAGCAGAGGCGGTCCGTGAGGATTAGACAGGTAGTCTGCAGGCAGACTTTTATTTATACTTCTTATAAAACGAAAATTGTTACATTATATGACATTAATATCAATGATATGCTCACATAGGTTTGAATAATAAATTAAGTTCACATACTGCAAATTAGTCGTCCGGTGAATATTTTCAGAAATTTTAGTGGTCCTCAGGTTCAAAAAGGTCGAGAAACACTGCTCTAAAGCAGAAAGAGAGAGTGTTTCTCACCCTTTCTGAACCCATGGACCAGTAAAATGTTTAAAACAATTCGACGGATCACTTACTTGGATCATGGTGTGTGAGTAGTACAACCTATCTTCCGAGAGAAAAAGTATGAATTGATTCAGGTATATATTGTCTAGTATTTTACGTAACATTCCTGTATTTTAGGCTGTTCCGACATCTTTCTACAATTGCCCCGTTTTTTCAACGAAGATTATTTAAATTTGTGTGTGTGTGTAATCTTTACTAAAATCGTGAAAAATATTCATCTCACATACTTGTAATAATGTTCAACGTTTATTTTCCTTGTAGGCCTACTACATTTAAATTCACTGAGATTTAAAATAGCCCTTTATTTCCCAGTAATATTTTTGGTGACAATTGGCGATGTAACGTATTTTGCCTTATTTAAGGTCCGTATATCCCGTATTTTTCTTAATGATATTTGGTCATCTAGTAATGATGAATGCTTTTTCCGTGAAATAATTTTTGGTTTCCTTTGATTTGCAGTTGACATTTATTTTCTCCAGCAACAGTTTAGCACAATTCAACTATTATTGCATTTTTTGATTACAATTAACTGCATCCCGTAGCCTACTTAGGATTGCGATTGCTTGTATTTTCCTGTTTAGATAAGGTTATCTTAAGTATGGAGGTTTAATTTTTATTTTACCCATAAGAATATTAATAATATCAATTACAACAATTAAATAATTTTAAATTAAATCGGGTGAAAAAGTGGAGTTTTTTTATTGCATTTTATGTTTTCCATGGTTCACATGATTTATATACCAAGTTTCAATAGAATACGTCTGCTAGAACGGGTGGTATATTGGTCTGAGTAGTTTCAGTATACTGAAACTGCTCAGACCAATGTAGCACCCGTCAGTCAACTGACACTACTCCGACCGATTTAGCGCCCGTTCTGGAGGACGTATTCCATTGAAACTTGGGATTTATATGCTATATGGGGTCCATGGGAAAAAGGAGAATTCAATAAAAAAGCGCTACTTTTTAACCTGGTGGTCGAAAATTGGACTATTTTTCATTTCATATAAATCTCTCTCCCATCCTAAATCTCATTAAGATATCCTAAAATTTGGCTGCATTCGAATAAGCAGTTTCTGAGAAAAACTACTCAGAGTACTGGAACTTTAATTATAATCACCCTATACATGTCGCAGAACACGTGTTATCGACAATGCTGTAGAACCATACTATCGTATGTCCCTTTGAGTGACTTTACAGTAGGAAGAGAAAACAATAATTTACCTCATTATTTTGTTAATTTCTCGAAAAGAATTATGTTGTATAATACTAAATTTTAATTAAAAATTATTTTAGCTAAAATACAATACTATGGCCCTAAACTACAGAAGGAGAACTGCAAGAAACTACAGTAATACCTCAAACCGACAAAAATGGACATACGATAGTATAGTTCTGAGGTACAGAATGTTCTGTGACTCGCCATTCGACAAACTGAGCGATTTGTTGTGCGACTTTGTATATGAGTGTGGACACATGGCCTAAGGCCGGATTACACTACAAAACTTTTATAAAAGAACTTTCATAAAACATTTATAGTTTTATCCCGGCCTAATTACATTTTTATTTCAGAAAATTCAATTACCTTTTTATCACAATATTTATTAATTACAATAGTTAATTAAATTTCTAAAACTACTTTTTTTAAACCTCACTTCCAGTGTGCCGCGGAAGTTCAACCTAAAGCCGGGTTTTCCTAGGGGAGCAGGTTTCTACAACATTTGCAACGTGAAAACGATGATTGGTCAAAAAACCTGAATTTCAGGTTTTTAACCAATCAGCATTTTCACGCTGCACACGGCGTAGAAATTCTACTCCTAGGAAAGCCCGACTTAGCGTTAGGCTTAAGTGTGCCGCGAGATAGAAAAGGTCGAAAAACCCTGTCGTAGCCAATGGGAAAGGAGAAATAACCATCGAAATTTCAAGATTCAAGCTCAAATTCCAAGAATTTATTGAAAAAACACCACAAAAGCGAAAATCTCGAAATAGTGTTGCTATATCCGAGATCATTGCGTTCCGTTAACCCTCCGACGAGCGCATTCGATCTAACAGTCACAGCGCGGCCATTTGATATCAGGTCATAAAGTTCATTAAACTTTTTTTTTGACTTGAATACGTCCTTTTAAATCGACTGACGATACTGGGAGCATTCGCAAAAAGTTGCGTCATGAAATTCTTTAAACGCTCATATCTCAAGAAGTAGGCTACCTTACGCAAGTCAAAACAATGATATCGTCAGATGCACGTGGCAAAGGTGCATCCAGTGATATCACTCCGGTTTCAATATCTCTTCCCGTTTGGGCATTAGACCAGCATACATGATTTATAACAAATTGTTTTCCGCTATATCTTAAAAAGTACGCAACGCACGTCAGAAGCAATGGTATCGTCAGATGCACATGGCAAAGGTGCATCCAATGATATCATTAAAGTTTCAATATCTTTTTCGGTCTGTACACTAGATCCTCTTCCCTGATTCGTAACGAAATTATTTTCCGCTATATCTTGAGCAGTTCACAACGATAATAGACGACATTGATATCGTTTGTTAGCTATTCCAAAGACAAAGCCGATGATAATGACATAATGAAATTATAACCTAACACGTGATTCAAGGCACAAAAAATGTATTCACGTCAGAACTTAGGCCGTATCTGTGACACAGACTACCCCAATTTTTTTATTCTTTTGACACCCCTAATAATGAAGTTCATCACTTGTCTGCTGTGTAAATGAACTTAATTAGGTATTTTTTAATGTTTTTTGAATGCGTGCCCATCAAGCACATTGCGCCCGACGGAGGGTTAAATATCAATCTCTACGGCTTGGACCGCCACTCATTGTTGTTATAACCGTATTTGACATTGTGTATTGTGTCTTATAAGTACGGTGAGTTCAGTAAGTATCGTTAAGGGTGTTGCCTAAATTCTATAGAAAACTATTTTACTTGATATAATCAGAGGTTTAAAAATTCCACAGTTACGGAGAGAAAACGTAATATTTTTTCCGCGAAAGTAGGGTTTACGTGTAAGTGAAAAATAAGATAGAAAAAAAAAATGCGTACAGTGCATCCATAATAGAAATCTTATTAATTTCGTTAATGACGTCACCTAATAGTCTTTTAGGATCGCCTTCGTGCGAAGCTACGAACCCCGCCCAATATTAACGCTCATTCACACTTTTTACCCTGCAATTCGGTTCCCAAACGGGTCAAAGTCTTTTAAAAACGGCACCTCTCGTTTTCACTCGCATACCCTAGAGTTTTCTGCCCAAAACGCACGCGATCCAACGAACGGAACAGCCAATCACATGAATTATTAAATACCTTTCTTTCCAATTTCGTTCCTTACCTCCCCCATTTTTTCACGTCAACGCCAATAAAGTGACGCCTCGAGTGATTTTTGTGCCAACTTTAATTGTAGTGAGTGAGATAGTACTGTGTGTGTGTGTTAACACTAAATAATAGGAGGGTATTTTTCTTCCGTAAGTAATAAGCGTAGAGAGACGCCATACCGTATCATATACGTTCACATACACCCTCCGCAATTTTATTCCCATTATTGTAGGTTTTTAGCGTCTTACCATAATAGCCTGTTCGCGACCCGCTAGTAACGTACGTCTCCGTTGCCATTTTACAACGAATGGGTTCAACATAATAAATATCAAATACTTTATCTCAGTATTTCTCAACCTATGGTCCGCGACGATGGCATAGGTCAGGGGTCTTCGACCTTTCAGACGTTGCGGGCCACATTAAACTTTACGTGAAGCCCGCAGGCCATCAAGTGATACCGTGGTATTCTCGGTTATTAAACAGGGCTCCCCAAATTATTGAACACTCTTATTTACTCTGAATTCATTTCTTTCATTGAAGCTGAATTTTTAGTTATTTTCAAAAATATAATTTCCTTTCATTATATAATAAATTCTTTTTTTAAATTTATTATTTCTTTTATCAAATCTGAAATTCACCCGACAAACCTGAAATTATTTTTTCATTAATTTTAAATTGCCATTTTTTAAATAAAATTATCCATATGGGTTCAAATAAAATTATACCTTCATGCTTAGATTCGCCATACATTATTGAAAAGACTACAGGAAACTGCGATCTTGAATGCGGGATATATCACTAGATTTTGCCAAAAATTGCAATTTATTACTTTAAATGCAATTTGCTTATTACTGCTAAAATTGCTGAAGGTGGTGGTAATAAAGAGTTGTTACAAATCGAAGTTAGCAAAAATGTATGGTATTTCACGAAAAAAATATTGAAGTGATCTCATGACCATATTTCATTGAGAAAAATACGGTAAACTCTCTCTCTCTCTCGAATCTTTTAAATAATAATCTGTAAAATATGGGACAATGTCAATTGTTATCAAAAAACATTTCCAGAAGTAGGCACAACCACTGATCGTAATTATAATTGCGGAAAAATCGCGGAAAAAACGATAAACTTGACAAATATGGGAGATGTAAAGTATATTTATAATTTTTACCCCATAATTATCATAATATAATTTATGTTATGAAAAAGCTGTGTGTGTATTACGACTTTTGTAATTATTACATATTAAAATAAGTATCACATTGAAAAAATGGGACAAATGCGTAAAAAAAAATCGGAACAACAAAAATTACGTCCCGTAATGCGGGACACGAAGTGGTTCGTCAAATTTTTTCAGACATTTTACTGGTTCTTGTTTTCAGAAAGGTTGAGAAACACTGCCTTATCTGGTGTATAGGGTGACCAAGTGACCCGTATATATATTTTTTATGGGACATCCGCGTATTTTCCCGTAATTTCATCTGAGCTGTTTTTTGAATAAAAATGGCTTGTTTTTCCCGTATTTCCAACGAAGCTCACTCACTTGAATTTTCATTCTTTACTGAAATCAAAGATGGAAAATATTTGTCTTGTTAAATGTTTTTTTCGTGACATAAGTTACATTTTTATCCACTGTGATTTGCACTTCATAGTAAGTCATGGCTAATGTGTGATTTTTCAGTGATGCCAACGATAATTAATTGGCGATTTTGTTCACCTTCAGCGACTTTTATGGCGATGATTGGCAATGTTCCATATTTTTCTCGAAGAAATATGGTCAGAGCGAGTCGAATCGATTTCTTCACCATCGAAAAATCACTATCGTACATGCTAGACATTGCCCGAACGCTGCAATTATGCAGGGTGTCTACGAATGGTGGGAGCGTTTGAGAAAGCAACAGAACAAGTGAGTCTGGACTGTTGGGAAACTGACGAATCATACAGTTGAAGACGGACAGTTTGAAAGTCAACCACCAACAGTATTGTTCTCAACCTCCGAGTATCGGACATTGACAAAACACTTCCATAATGCAGGGTGTCTACGAATGGCGAGAGCGTTACAGAAAGCTACAAGACAAGTGTGTCTGGTCTGGACATGTTGCCAAATCGGCTTATCCGCAATTGGAGACGGGCAGTATGGACTTCATCAACCAATATGATGGTATCCACCCCATTTTCATCACGATGTTCGAAGGTTATTGGACAAATTATTACGAAAGCGATTATCGGTTCTCTTGGGAATGATGACGATGATCACTAACTGTTGTAGGCTTAGTGGCCTCCAAGCTGTTCAAGTTTGACACCACTGTGATTTTTTTTGTTTTGTATAATAGGATTATGTTTGCATGCACCAGTCAATCTATTAGAACTGCATTTCATTAGATTAGATTTGATAGAAATGGTGCCTCCTGATTCAAGGGCACTTTATAGTTTTGAGAATCACTGATGTGCATATGGAGCAAAACAAAACTGAAATTCTGTACGTAATTATAAAATTTTGTCATCATATGTCACATGATACGCCTACAATAAAATCTTGAAACCGTTTCATCATTCGTAGACACCCGATAGCATACATGCTCAATCAATGGCCCGAGGGTGAAATGTGGCCCTTGGAGTCATCTGATGTTGCCCGCGGTCTAAAACTTAATTTTGAAAAAATGAACTAAACAGCACAATCACATAGATCACTCAAGTCCTCCGTGGTACAATTCAGCATCACTCAAGTGGTCCGCAGCACGTTTTTAGATCACTTAAGTGACCCGCATTATATTTACAGCAGTGGCATCGGAGCCGAGGGGGTAATCTAGCATGTGACATGGGTCTCAGCACTCTCAGAAAAGATTCAGAAATAAAAATTTTGTATTTAAAGGTTCAACCCACGGATATATTCCGATAACCTTGCGTATGAATGTCCAAAAGAAGCAACCTGAGGAGAGTGGCTTCGAGGTCGGAGGTGTTGAAGCACCCACGGTAATTTTGGACAGACCCATGGCATAGGTCTGAGCACCCTGAATTGATTCAGAAGTCAAAATTTCCTACATAAAGATCAAGACGAGCACCCTCAAGTTCCAAATACTTCCGACGCCCCTGATTTACGGATCAATTGAGTGATTCGCGGTGCTGTTCCGGAGCATTTAAGCTGCCCTCGGCACATTTTCAGATTATAATTCAGATATAAATTCACTATAGAAGTCTAGCTTGGGGCCCCACTAAAGATTTCAGCCTAGGAGCCCTGCTGAAGGATGTGGAGGGCCGTGGATGTACCCTTAATTTTCGACTCTATTTATCCATTTTTTACGGAAAAATGGTGTAGGATGATAATTATTTGTAATTATAATTAAATATCATCAACTTCATATGATGATATGAATCACTACAAATTTGATTTTTTTTCTTCTACCCCTGTTCATAATGTACAGGGAGATAAGGAGGTGAAGTAAATAAACACTGCGTTGTTTTAACCCATTTTCCCTGGCTTTGAGATTTCTTTTAGTAGCGCAGTGTGAGCGAGAACGGGCAACTCGACTCGTTCAAGTCAACTCAACTTTCAAGTTTAGGCTACTCGAGTTCAATTTGAGTACTGTCCGTACTGCCAGCAGATGCTGAGTTTGGCGGATAACGAAAAAGCTGACGCTAACTTTTGATGTACGTAGAACCAGCAGATGCTGAGTTTGATGGATAACCATCCAAGCTGAAGTGGAGCCCTGCCACCTAAAGTCGACAGGTACGAGAGTGTACCACTTCCTCATCCTTAGAGAGCATTTGGTACGGAGTTAAGACCGGTCGGTATAAGGAAAAAATGTCAAATAAAAGTTCTTCATTCGTACATTATTGAGGGCAAAAATCCTATCTAAGACACAGGCAGCCATCAGAAACTTCATATTATGTTCCTAAGACGACAAAAAATGGTTAAAACAAGTCCATGCAAGGGCAAAACAACGGTAAAAGTCCACGAAATTCCACAACCACCGGAATTCTTCCGAGCCAATTTATTTCCCAAGGATCTTTTTATCTACTCCCGTATGTATACTATTGCCCGGAATTCTTGTTTTCTTTCCGGAATTTTATTTTCTTTTTTCTATTTTGCATATCTTTTGGATCTGAAATCGAATTCTCAACGAAGCGGTTCATTCTATTGCCGATACAATGACCCAGCCAAAAGAAGAACTAACTCTATGAGGTTTATTTACTGTTACCTGCGCTCCTTCGACTATAAGATATGCCTTTTTTGGTATCGAATCGGTTTTTTTCCCCATTTTTATTTATTTCAGTTCATTTCTCTGAAGTTTTTTTTTTCAATATTCCTTCTTTCCTCTCCCATTTTTTTTCTCTTATTCTCATCGATCTGTTGTATATTTCCAGGAGGATTTGGGATTTTTAAATGTTTTCAGTGGAGGAAAAACAAAAATATCCACATATTGTATTTCATTTTGTCTTCATTAGTTAAATAAGGCTTGAAAAAAAAATGATACCCTTTAAGCGGCAATGACGAGATATCTCGCCTCCAAAAAACTTCTTATTTTAGCACTGACAAGCCGAGATATTTTGTAAAAATGATTTCCCAACAGAAAACTCTTTAGTTTGTACCTGCTGAAAATCGGAAGAAATCCTACTCTCTTAATTAAAAAATATATTTCATTTTGAAGGGAGCTTAATGATTTCTAATTGCCGCTTAAAGGGTTAAACCAGTGATAAGTGTTGCCTCTTAGACCTGAGCAAGATAACTTATGCGCAAGAATTGGATGAATTATTAATGTTTCGTTCATTTATTTACATATTTTTTGCTTGTGCGTGTATTTAAATAGCTTTTTTACTGAGGGGAAAATTGGGAATCCAAATTTACGTTTTTTTGTCTGTCTTTCTCGTTTATGTGGAAATGGTGTTCATTAGTTTGGATGAATTGTTTTATCGCTGAAGATTTGTAAATACGCTGTTGTTCTTGTTTTAATAGATATTGAGAAAAATAATTTTCAATAATTTCTGTCAAATTTTGTCGTTAGAAGATGTTTTGGGGCATTAGTGTGGTTCAGGAACAAGGTATTGATGGTAGGAATGAGAATAAGTAGATGCTTGAAAAAACGAAATAATAGTCGGAATGAGATATTTCCGACTATGAAATATCTCCGGTAGATAAGATTGTAGCAGTTGGATCTTTGCTAATTCAGAAATTTAAACTAATTCTCTTATGTGTTTCGAATTGTTAGCAAATGCTGAGGTTGCCGAGTTATGAAACAGCTGACACCGATACTTGCTGTTCGTATCGTAAGTGGATGCTGAGAGCTAACAGGATAATAAAACAACTGACGAAGATTTTTGTATTACCAAGTAGAGGTTCAAGTCCATGGATAATAAAACAACTGATACCAGTAGTGCCGGAGCAGCGCCCGACTGGCGTGGTGGTAAGATGCTCGTCTACCACCGTGACTGTTGCTGTCACGGTTCTGGGTTCGAGAACGCGGGAGGTAAAATATTTTCCCCTAATGAACATGGGGCGACCACCAGTAGATAGAGTGCCTTCATTTCCAACCCATCTCATTAATGGTAGTATATAGCGATATGGCCAGAGTTGGTGTTTGGTGAAGTAGTAGTGTCGGAACCGGGTTGACGTGGGTGCTCGAGAACCCATGGTAATTTGTGGTATGGGTCTGAGCACCCGCTGATTAAATTCCGAAATCAAAATTTCCTACGTAAAGATCAAGAGGAGCACCCAAAAGTTCCAAAAACTTACGACGCCCATGACTGAGACCCATTTTTAATGTCTGTACAGCCAGAAGATACGAGTTTAACGGATAACGAAAGAGCTGAAGCCAACTTTTACAGTTCGTACAGCCAGCAGATGCTATGTTTGACAGAAACAGTGGGCGTCAACTTTTACATACATGTGGGTGCTCGTCTTGAGCTTTATGAGGATTTTCAAATTGATTCTAGGGCTGCTCTAAAGCCAGTGTTGCAAAATACTGACGGCGCTCGAGTACCCACAGCCCCACGGCTCCGACGCCACTGTCAGCAGATACCGAACTTAATGGATAACGAAAGAGGTTACTCCAACTTTTGCAATTCGTACAGCTAGCAGATGCTGAGTCTGATGGATAATGAAACTGACACCAATACTTGCAGTTGGTATCGTCAGTGGATGCTAAGTTTCAGTGCAAATGAAACAATTTTCGCCGTCTTTTACAGTTTGTACTGTGATGATTGCATAATTGTATCGTTGTAGGCCTGTTGCTCTCTGTGGCGAGACTTTTTAACGGGGAGATTGTTAAAACGTCTCGCCACAGAGAGCAACAGGCCTACAACGATACAATTATTCAATCATTACACTTCACTCATAAATTGGAAGCATTACACAGAAACAAGCTTCACTTCAGGTTCACTACGCGTACACGCACATTCCAACATGTACCAAGTTCCACAAAGGAATGTAAACGAGGTGCATGTGTGGTTTAGTAGTAGTAGTTTGTATTGCCAACAGATGCTCAGCTGGTCGGATACAACAGGGGAGCCAAGTTTTCTGCTCCCCGTAAGCATTCCGGAATTTCCAACGAATTGGCGTATGCACGGGAAGCGTCGTGACTGTGAATGAATGGCTCTAACGTTTATATAATATCAAAGCTATGTGTGTTTCGTTTTCAAGAAGTTCTGCTATAAACTAGACAAATCTCCCCCCCCCCCCGGACAGCAATTTCCCATCAAATCTATTCTACCCTAAATTCCAATTGTTTCTCGAATCCTACTTAAATTTGTTTCACAATTCGATCATACCATAGTTAGCGTTATCCTTGGGAAAAAAAACGAAATAAAACGGGACTTAAATAAGCTCAAAAAACCAGCAGAGGATAAAAAAAAATGTCCCAGAGAGAAAAACACGTTTTTTTTTCCAGGATTTATATTTATTTCCGAAAAAAAACGAAACAAAACAAACTCAAAGTTATGTTTTCGCTCATGTCCCCATGTTGTTATTCGATTTGCTTCCCTATTTTTTGTTTATCTTTTGTTCCAGGAAATTTTGCTACTTTCTCGTAATCCAGTTTTTTATGTTCCTCTCCACCCACCTACTCACAAAAATCCATTTTTAGTGAGTCCGGGAAACTAGAGAAATACATGCCAAGCTGTCATAAGCAATGCGTAAGGCTTAAAACAAGAGATTAAGGAGGATTTCGATGCCAACAGTTTCTTCTTGTTAAAATTAAGGTCTTACAGGACAGAAAACCTAGGAAAAACCAAATAAATATTCCTGGACCGAATATAGAATCTAATTACAATTTTCTCCTTGAAAAGAAAATCATTGATAAATAGAGAAATATGCCTACGTTAATTCTTACGCTGCACGGAAAGTTCCCAGACCAAACTTTTTGTAGTTTGTTGCACCATCTACTGAACTTCGGTGGTATTCAAAGCTATGAAATGAAATGTTGTGTGTAAGACTCACCACTCCAGTATTTGCATTCCGTTGGATGGCATTGAGATTTTTGGCCTCAACCTTTTTTGATATGAGCGGAGATTGAGAGAGTGCCATCAAACTTTTTTTTCAAATGGCAAATTCCAGATTCAGAACTTATGAATTGATAAAGGTGGCTTACGATGCTGCCATAGATTAAATTGCTGCTTTCACATCACGTGTGATGTGAAAGCAGGAATTACGAAAACACTGTGACTTCGGCAGAGGGTCCTTGAGTTAGTGCTGATTGAAAAATTGAAAAACGTTCAGGGCCGTCTTAGCATTGCCATACTCCCCCTCAGACAAAGTAATGTCCTTGGCCCCTACCTAGCTGAAGAAAAAGTGCCTTTCTACTAATTCACATACTTACTCTCGAAAATCATCGTACCAAATCTCATTACAACCGTGGCCTCTATGCATTTGAGGCCCAGACCCTAAAGATGGCTTCGAATACATCAGTGGTTTCCAAAATATGCCTATGAACCCCCTGGAGGACAAAAGAAAGTTGCTAAGACGTCTACCTTCGATTTCAAGAAAGTCTGAATTGAAATGAAAATATAGTAAGTGATAATGAGCTTTTTCCCCCTCCCCTCATTGTTCGACTTCGACCAGGTGGGAGGGGGGGGGGTCCTCGAGATAGTCCTAATAAAAACATCAGTAGTCCTCCCCCAATCTTTATGCGCCTGGGGCCCTAAATTTCCGCGAGCGGGCACTATAAGCTGGGATCCCACAATGACTGGATCCTGACGCAAGGTAAGATAATTAAGGTCAATAAAGGTTAATAAGGTTAATAAGGTTATATAAAAGTCTTTGTTGGACATAAACTGCAAACCGCCATTGGAAATCGCCGCCGGCGTCAAGAAAAGCCGTACTTTTTCAGAAATTTCAAAGGAAGACGCTTTGGGGGTGGGGAGAGAAAACCTCCCGTTCTGTCATTACTCTATGGCTTTTGTATTGAAAGCCATAAATTATTGCTTCCCCAAGGCCTGAGGACGATGCCTGGACCCAGTCATTGTGGGATCCCAGCTTTAAATTCGCAAATTTATTGTCAAAAATGGCTACTTCAATTAGCTGCAAACCGTTAAGGGGCTGACAGAGCATTCGTACGCGCACGGAGCAGAACAAGGTAATAAAACATCTTTGTTCGACGCAAACCACAAAATGCAGCAGGCAACCACAAGACGCCTTGAACACCAGTGCGTTTACGTCGGTAAATTTCAAGAAGCGCGTCTGTCCATTGTTCCATTGTAAGACATTTTATTACCTTTCGCCGCTCCGTGCGCGTGGAATGCTTCGTTTATCGTCCCCTTCAGGCGTTCCAGAGAGAGCCAAGCGAAAGAACTGAGTGCTCTAGGATGCCCGAGAGCACCGTGCTTGGAATCAGGGCCGTAACTAAGATTTTTGCTGCCTGGGGCAAACATGATTCAACCGCCCGGGATAAACATTATTTTGCCACCCCCGCAACTTCAAAACTCGATAATTTTGTAAAGGTGTTCTTTGTCCCCACTTAAAACTGTCGCCCCCTAAATTTTGCCGAACGGGGCAGTTACCCTCCCTGCCCCTCCCCCCTCTAGTTCTGATCTGGAATGTTTCATTTTCAAACAGAATATGATGCCAATTTTCACTCTCTAAAACCAAAATAACGGCAAGGCTAACGATCTTAAAAAGCATAAACGATCATTATCATTCATGCTGTGGAAAGTGTGTACAGCCAATGTTTTCGACAGAATACAAATATTAAGGGAGACTTAGAAGACATTTCGAAGTATCTAATGCCACTAACACGTAATAGATGGCGCAACGGACCATTAAAAATTTGGATCCTGGAACTTTCTATATAGACCGTGTACACTTAATATCTTTTTGTATTAGATGGATGATTCCGGTATTTCTTTGGTATCTATAAATTGAATTTCTGACCAATGTATAAAAATCTTCTAAGGGTAAGAAAGTCAGTCCATTTCCAGTTTAGTGGGGTAGATGAAATCGGATAAAAAAAAAAAAGGAATTTTCCAACCAATACGCTTCGACAGGGAATTCATTCGCCCCAGTGGTCATTTGGAGATAGCTCTGGACGCAGATTTCTCTCTCTTTTTCTTTATCCTTTTTATTTATTTATTTCGTCTCTCTTGTGGTCAAGAGGCGGATAAGGGTATCTTCATCGTGTGGTCAAGGAGCAGAAGGAAAAATAAATACCAAAGAGGAAAGAAAAGGAGGAGTTAGCCGGCTCAGTACATTTGCTCTTCGAGTGGAAACATCCTGTTGACATTTAATAGGAATGGATAGACCTGGACCGAAGATGGAAGAGAAGGGGAAACGTGAAACATATACTTTAGGACGTCCTTAACCGCTCTTTTTCTTTCCCAGTGTCTTCAGTTCGTTTCATACGGATATGTTAGCCACATTTTTTTCCTTAGTGGATTCTTTCTATCAAGGAACGCGTGTTATTAAGCGAGTTCGCAATTGTCAAATCACTGATTGAATGCTTCCATGCCCGAAATCTGAATCTCTTTAACTATAGGTTGGTGCCAGTGCCAGGGCCCCACATCCTGTGTGGGATTTTTGGAGAGCTTGAAGACCAGAATTTCTAACGAGTTCCTTAATGGTAAGTTTTTCTGCGAAGGAGCTTAAGAACAAGATTAATATAACTTGGTCCCTTCTCAGACTAGAGACCGGTCAGTCTGCTGGTGGGAGAGGGACATGTTGGTTGATGCGTCAATCTTTTCCAAAGATGGAACCCATTTCTTTGCCCTAGCGATGATCATCTATCTGCGGCTCCCTTATAATAGACCTCATTTCCCCACTGCTATCTTGCCCATGGTGAATGCGACTGGGGGGTCTCTGACTGAAGCCAAGCTGGTCACGTTCCCGCAAAGCTGTCATGACATTAACAGTTTTCAAATATTCGGCGAAATTATAATTCCTGCCGATCACTATGAAGGCGCAAATAAAAATCCTCGGCTTAGTTACGATGTCTGTAAAAAAAATTGGGGGCACCCCTGGCAGCCCCGAGAACACTTTGAGAACCACTGCTTTACGGTATAGATGGAATCATCCATCCATGGAAAATCTCCAGAAATGATTGACAGCATCATTCAAAATAGAAAACGGGGGTCCTCTGCACGAACCTCTTCATTGTAAGGAAGTCCTTGTTCCAAATATAGGCAATTTAAATTTCGGAGGTTAACATTTTTTTCGTCCTTTGCTCAGGACTTGAAAAAATTCTTAATGATTGTGTTCCAGTTTAAGGACGAAGGGGAGAGGGTACATCCAGGTCCATGGGATATTTTTTTTGTCCTTATTCAAGTTTAATTGCTTTACGAACCAGTTCTAACTTCAAACTAAAGGGGCAGATAGACGGAGCATTCGACGTGCACGGAGCGGGGAAAAGGTACTAATAGAATGTCTTTGTTTGATTGAAACCGCGAAATGCCGCAGGCAATCACAAGACGCCCAGAAGATCAGCGCGTGGGTGATAGACATAGACGGAGCATTCAACGATCATGGAGAGGGAAAATGTCATAAAATATCTCACGATAGAACAACGGACCGACGCGCTTCTCGAAATTTACCGACGTACCCGCGATCATCTTTCAGGCTAGTTGTGGTTGCCTACGGCATTTTTCGATTTGAGTCCAACAAAGGCATTTTATTACCTTTCCCGCTCCTTGCGCGTTGAACGCGTCTATCTGACCCTTTAAGCCGGGTTTTCCTAGGAAAAGGTTTTCTACGGTGCGCGCAGCGTGAAATAGCTGATTGGTTAAAAACCTGAAATTCAAGTTTTCTGACCAATCAGCGTTTTCACGTTGCTCACGGCGCAGAAACTCGGAAAACCCGGCTTTAAAGAGAAGAATCGGTACACTCTTCTCCCTTTAGGTTTGTTTTCTGGATTCAAATCCCACCTGGAGTATAGGTGTCTTTGTCCAGTCATTTGGAATTGGCAATACCGAGAAGGATCTATAATACTCGAGCTTGAACGTGCACTTCTGTGACTTGCCGTTCTGTGGAGTAATGTGAACCAGGTGAATTCTAAGACCTGTATTAAAGGGTTTTAAAGAGCTTTGATTTCGTTTCAATGGCTCTCTAGAACACATCGGCCCTACTTCAAGGATTCTTTAGAACGTTGAGATTGCTTCAAGGGCTCCCTAGAATACGGATATTGTTTGAATATTGAAGAGTTCACAAAAACAAAAATATTCAGAAACACTGCTATATACACAAAGAGTAGTTAGCATCACCAACGGCTGAAAAATGTCATATATACCTACTCTAGCTCTAGGCCATTGATGGCTTTCTTTGGAATCAGCTTTGAATTGTAATAGATGGCGTCATTCTAAGAGTACTTGTAAGGCAGAACAAACTTAATCATTAATGTGGAACATCTAAGAAAAGCTTAGCTTAAGGAACTGGGAAAAAATCGGTGTACCAATTCCAATTTTTGCTAAATAATAGTGGTAGGAAAAAGTCTTCTCTTCCAGTGGTGAGTCAGTGTTCATATCCTTCTGTAAAATACCTTTGCCCTTCCGCGACTATCCTCATCCACCCCATGCAAAGGAATACTCGTATATGAATGCTCGTAACTGAGTGTATGTGCGTGTGTTATGATTCGTCTTCTAGGTTCATTCCTTCGTTGTTTCCACGCGTCCAATTAGGCCGTCGGTTTGTGAACTGCATTCCTTGCCTGTCGTCCGCTAATGAAACTTCTAGTGGTGTCAGTCTCCTTTCTCTCTCTCACTTTCCATGGTACACTCTTCCAACTCCTCCCCGAAATTGTGTCCTTAACATCATCTTACTCGGCAGCAGCAGAGTCGTCGTCGTCGTCGTCGTCGCCGGGAGTATAAGATCCGAGGATGCCAAGGGGCTGTAGCGGTTAGGATGGATGGAGGGATGAGGACCCCAAAATAAAAGAGACGGAAAGATGCACGCATTTCAACGGGAAAACGGCTGTTTTCAAATTGTTAGCCGTTTCTGTTGGAGGTGGGGGAGGTAAATTCCAGAGCCTTGTGTTATGTGTGGGAATAGGCGGTGGGGGTGGGGGGGTGGCTCTTCTTTTCCAACGACTTCGCTTGTGTGCGTGTGTGCGTATACGCGGCCACATTCCTCCATCTCTCTACTCTTTTCCCCCAGGAACCTTATCAACTGCTTACAGTGATTAACTTTCAAGTCCAAGATGAGTCGACGAGTTGAGGTAAAGGTGGTGTGGGAGGTATAAGAGAACCAAGAACGAAGAGCGGGTTCGTGTCCCACTGGCTGAAAAGGGAATGGTCGAGTCAGTTGGGCGTGTGTGTATGTGGAACGGGGTGGCCACGACCCCTATCACTCTAGCCGGTTAACAATCTTGAAACGCTCATTAGAATAATTGCCGTCCATCAGAGTCTCTCTCTCTCTTGTTCGCTCTCGAGCTTCTCGCCAAGGATCCTGTTACCATGGTGACTCGGGAAAGGATGTTGCTGATGTTTGGATGAATGGAGTATGTATATTTCAAGAATCCCGTGTACAACTATCTGTGCAAATTCAGGGACCAAGCAAACTTCACTTTTATTATTGTTATTTATTTTTTTTCTCTTC
The DNA here is from genome assembly GCF_987345545.1 of Pholcus phalangioides. Lineage (NCBI taxonomy): Eukaryota > Metazoa > Arthropoda > Arachnida > Araneae > Pholcidae > Pholcus > Pholcus phalangioides. The sequence goes on along the minus strand of NW_028301610.1, from coordinate 30,605,595 downwards.
CGAGACCATCATCATCTCCTAATAATCTAGTCGCGGGTAAAAAGAAAAAAATAACAGGCATATATTATAAGGAACATTCTAGATGATGTACCATTTTCCCCCAACACTTGAAGAGTATACATATATATATGTATGAAATAATTGGAATTCTATTTATGGGGTTATATATCATGCCGAGAATCTAGGAATTTTGTCAATACATCTTTCACGAAGTGTATAGAAAACCGGAAGGCATGAAGATCCATAGGCGAGTTTTTTTTAAGCTGATATCTACTAGTCTATTAATGACAAGTGAACATACAGTGTGCCATCACATAGCCCAAAGTCACTGATATCTTACGTGTGACCAGTCTAATGAACATCCACCACTTAAACACTTCACACGAGAGGGTTGAAAGAAGGACACTTTCATCCAATTCACAACTTTGTGGCGTTGTAATTTTAAGTTCACCTAAAGTAAAATCAGTGTTAAAAGATAGTTTTTTATATACTGTATATAAGGTTCTTCTGTTCATTTAATTTAAAAAATTTCATAAAAAAAATTCGTGATGCGTGTATCAAGTCAAATTTTTTGAAAGAAAAAACTCATAATGTCGAAGTTCAGTATTCAACGACACAATCGTACTCCGAAATAGACAAAATGAGTGTCAAGGAATAGATTTGGTTAAGACGTATACAACGGTACCACATTCCGCTCTCTCTTAGGAGTCCAAATACTCATTATTTCCAAGTACTTATTCAATAATCGCAAGGAGATATTGAAAAATTTAACAATAATTCAAGCATTACAGTAGCAAAAGTTACAAAGGATTAAATGCCTGGCTGAGGCTTGAAATTCACGCTGTCTAATTACTTCATGAACAATCGCAAGCAAAAAATAAGCCAAATGGGTATCCATAGATGAATCTGGTGAAGACAGATCCAATGATGCTTCATTAATATCGATGGGAAAGGCAAAGGCCAGAAGTAGAGTGAAACAATAAACCTGCATTGTTAAACTCTTGTGTTATTTTATTAAAATATGTAGATGCCTACGAAATAAGCCGAATTTCATATCCATCTCAATTGTCTACAGCAGCGTTCCTCAGCCTTTTTGCTCTTGCGCGGAACCCTCAAAATAATTTCCGTTAGAACCCCTCAAAGATTTATCTATGTTTTAAGGATACCTTGAAATGATATCCATGTTCTTCGTAGCCCCTTGAAACAATATTGAAGTTCTATCCGACCATTTAAATGAACCTCTCTTGAAGTTTTAACATGTACTAGAAAATCACCTGGGAAATATCAATGTTCTAGAGAGCAGAGGGTTTTTTTACTGATGGAGTGCAATAAAATCATCTATATTATGCAATATTCTTGTTTGATTGGGTCCAATGGAACATTCACGTTTAATCATCAAAGATTCCGCAAGAGCTTTTCTCGTGTTCCGCGAATTGAAACGTGGAAACCTCTGGTAATTTAGCAGCCCTTGGAATAAGAACCATGAGCTCTACAACAGCATGCACTGCTAGTCATCACGTTTTTCCATCGCTACTTATTACACTTCTCTAGAATCCCAGGCAATATCTAGGAGAATCTTAGTTCCACGGACCCCAATTGAGAAACACTGGTCTATAGAATGGAGAAAATACAGATAAACTATCTTCTATGATTTCAACATATTCCAGTGGAGTATAGTCATGATCAAGGCTGTCAAGCCAGGTTTGCAGCGGGCCCTTTATGTCAATTTTTAGTGAATTTATACTGTGTAAAAAGTATATGGGGGGCCCCCTCAGGCTAGAGTCAGCCTCCCTGTTCTGGGGGAGGGGGCACAAGCACAGAATAGACAAATCCATATAGAAGACAACCTGTAATTTCTTTTTAGTGCATTTTGAAGTTCTAAAACTAGCTCGTAGTCCCATAGATATAGATATAGATGCGCGGGAAAAGTGAATCCTGGAAATCAAAATATCCCGTTTTTTGGTGAATAAAATCGGGGTGGATAAAATAAGCGATTTTTTTTTATATGTATAAAAATACGGCTTATGGCGCGTTTTTGAATGACATTGTTAACAACGAGTCTGGAGGAGTTTCTGCAGCTGATGTCAGCTAGCAACGACATCAGGAAACTGGATCTGCCAGCCAATAGCGTGCAAGAATCTGTCAGCCCATTTTTTTTTTCCTATCTTGTCCGGGACAAGAAATCTACACACACACACACTTTACTCAACAGTGGACGTGACAATTTCGGGATATTCTTTTGAAGCCCTCCCACTTTCCCTTATCCTAGGGAAAAAAAAATAGAAATATAATAGGAAAAATGTTGTTTTTTCCCTGGAAAAATGTCGAAAAATGGAGAATAAAAAGGCCTATGTGCGGTTTTTATATAAAACTCACGATGCATTTTTGCAAAAAAAGGAGAAATATATGTGTTTTTCTCTTCTAAATCCACCATTTTTCAAAATTTTAAGCTAAAAATATCCTTCAATAGTTTTATAGTTGAATTAATTTCTGTATGAGATTTTTTTTATGTACAGTGTGGTTCATGTTCATAATTTAAAGGTTGGCCGAACAAACTGAAAGAATATTTTTTGGATAGCACATCAAATAAGTGTAGGTACCGCGTTTAGGCCCTGGCGGCCTATTTAGGATTTGAAGTAATGCTAACAGGCTGAAATAAGAAATTTCTTATTTAAGTACTGCAAACGAAACCGGGCCCTCTACCGGTGAAAAATATGCTTTGTGAATTGTGTATTAATAAGGAATTTATCGCTTTATTGTTTTTTAACCACTCTTACATAGGCCACTGGCATGGCTGGGGCCGACAGGGCTCCAGTCTTGGAGCCCGGGACGATTTTCATCATTTTTTTTGTTTTTTCACGCTATAAATTCATCATAAAATGGCCCGTGCCAGGCCTGGGGGCCCCGCAAAAGATCCCAGCCTAGGAGACTTGCTCCGGGATGTGGAGGCTATGGCCACTGGAGCCCATTTGTGCTCAGGATGCATGCATACTTTGCAGAAAAATGAGAAATACGTTTGTGTCTGGTGTTTTTTCGTAATAATCCACCATTTTTCCAAATTTTAAGCTGAAAAATATCCTTTAATCGTTGAATTAATTTCTGCATGAGATTTTGTTTTATGTACAAGGTGGTTCTAAAAACATGATTTAGAACTTAAGGTGTGATAGAATAAACCGAAATAAAACATTTTTTGTTTAGTAATGCATTGGTATAAGTACCGTGTTTAAACCCTGATCTGATGATGGAAATCATTTCGGAACTTTTTTTTTTTTAATAATAATGCGATTCTCACTTATTCCCAAGGGATCAGCATGATCCGTCCAGGGAATTTATGAACTAATGAAAGAAATATGAAAGTAGGCTAATGATTTTAGAAATAATGAGAATTCAGAATGAGCGAAAAGATATAATGTCAGAATAAATAGATACGGTGTTCAGAATTAATGAAAGAAGTGATTTTGGAATTAATGAAAGAAATGATTTTGGAATTAATGAAAGAAGTGATTTTGGATTTAATGAAAGAAGTGATTTTGGATTTAATGAAAGAAGTGATTTCACACAGAATTAATGAAAGAAGTGATTTCACACAGAATTAATGAAAGAAGTGATTTCACACAGAATTAATGAAAGAAGTGATTTCACACAGAATTAATGAAAGAAGTGATTTCCCACAGAATTAATGAAAGAAGTGATTTCACACAGAATTAATGAAAGAAGTGATTTCACACAGAACTAATGAAAGAAGTGATGTTAGAATTAATGAAAGAAATTATTTCTGTATTAATATAAATTCGGAATTAATGAAAGAAATAACTTGAGAATTAATAGAACCTCAGAATTGACAAAAATTGTGAATTTTAATGAAAGTAATTATTTTATAAATAATGAGAATTTAGAATTTATGAAAGGAAATAGATTTTGAATGAAAAAAATAAGTTTTGAATTGATAGAAATAATTTCAGAACTAACGAGAGAGATATAAAAGTAATGACTAGAAATATATATATATATATATATATAATGAGAATTCGTAATGAGTGAAAGATATAATGTGAGAATGAATAGAAATTCAGAACTAATGAAAGAAATGATTTCAGAACTGGTGGAAGAAATTATTTCTGAATTTATAGAAATTCTAAATTAATGAAATAAATAATTTGAGAATTAATAAAGCCTCAGAATTGATGAAGATTCCGATTTATAATGAAAAATAGGCCTAATAATTTTAGAAATAATGAGATTTCATAATTTACGAAAGGTAATAAATTTTGAACTAATGAATAAAGTAAGTTTTGAATTGATGAAAGAACTAATTTCATAATTAATGAAAGAAGTAATTTCAGAATTAATGAAAGAAGTAATTTCAGAATTAATGAAAGAAAAAATTTCAGAATTAATGAAAGAAAAAATTTCAGAATTAATGAAAGAAAAAATTTCAGAATTAATGAAAGAAGCTATTTTAAAATGATATAATCAATGAAAGAAACTATTTCAGAATAATATAAATTAAAAATCAATAAAAGACAATTTTTTTTAGAATTAATAGAAGAAATAGTTTCGGAATTAATAAAAGGAAATAATTTTTGAAGTAACCCAATAAAAGAAATAATTCCTAATGAATTACAGGTACCAAAATGAAGGGGATATAAAATGACTTTAAATTTAATTATAATTCACGATTAATTAATGAAGTAATTTTAGATGTAATGAAAGAAAAATTCAGAATCAATAATGAAAGTTTACAAAAGTTCAGGGGTGGGGGGAAACTCGGACCCCGGGCCCAACCGTTAAGACACGTCACGGGATTGCGGGGCCGTAACAAGGATTTTTGCCCCCCCGAAGCAAACATGATTCGGCCGTCCGGGGCACGATGTTTTTACAACAATTTTATAACGGTGTTCTCTTTGTTGCCACCTAAAATTTTCCGACCGGGGCAGTTGCCCCCTGCCTTCCTCCCCCAGTTACGGCCCTGACTGATTGCAAGCACGCCTAGCCGCCAGGGACGAAACGCCGTAGAATAGCATAAAAGTATTGAAAATGGAAGGTTTAATCATTGTTAAATGGACCAGAAGACAATGCCATTTGTTGAGTTTTTTTTTGTTTTGTCTATTACCCCACGATGAGAACTTATTGCATTAAATGCTCGGAGACAACGTAACGTGCGCGCTATCAAAATGCATCGGCGCATTTTTTTCGCGCATTTTTTTTAGCATTTTTTTAGCATTTTTTTTCCCCCGATATTCCGCAGGGAATTATGGAATCGGAGAGTGTCACGGGGTCCCGGCAGATATTTTGACGAAAGTGATTTTCCCGTTTCTTTGGAAACAATGGAATCTTTTCCCCCACATTCTTGTGCTCGTTTGGGTTCTGGAATGTACCTATTCCCACAACAACAAAAAAAAAATATATATATATATAAATAAACAAAAATGCAAGCAAATAACAATTGCAAAACACACAAGGGGTGTACGCGTTTGTAAAAAGACAATATCATTATTTTGTGATGCGTGTGGAAAAGTTTAATTTTCTAAATGGATCTTTTTTGTAGCTTTTTTCTTACTTTCTTCGATGTTTGCGATTTTTTTTTTAAAGAACATTCAAGAACTACCCGAAGCCCCTCCCCATATCCTTGCCTTTTATAAATCCATTTATTTATAATACTGCATAAAATACAAAAGTTAAAGGAAATATTTACGACGATGTAAATCTTAAGTTATGATTGTTAAGTGGGTTCAGATTTAGAGTTTCGTCTTATACTGTATATGTGATGTGTGAGTGATTCGACAAAAGTTATTGATATTTTTTGCGTCGATTTTTTTGCTGTTGATTAAACGTTTCGGTTTAATGTGACGTGTGTTTTGAAGAAAGAGTTTTTAGTTATATCTGACGAGTTTTTTTAAAGCGATTTTTGGTCATTAATGACGAGTTTGGTGCAGTTTTCGGTTATTGTTGATATGGTTTGTGAAACGGTTTTTAGTCATAATTGACGAGTTGTCGAGCAATATCTGGTCATTGATGAGCTACAAACAATTTTCTTTAAATCAATATTAACGACTTATAAGCAATTTTTTATTGATATTAACGAGCTTGAAGCACTTTTTACTCATTGTAGATGAGTTTAAAGCACTTTTCATTCATTTTTGACGAGTTTCAAGCACTTTTCATTCATTTTTGACGAGTTTCAAGCACATTCTAGTCATGGTTGATGAGATTCAAGCAATTTTTAGTTATTGTTGACGAGATTAAAGCAATTTTTAATTATTGTTGACGGGTTTCCAACAATTTTTAGTCATTATTGGTGAGCAATTTATTATCCATATTAACGAGTTTTAAGTAACTTTTAGTTGAGTTTTGACGAGTTTTAAGCAACTTTTATTCGAGTATTAACTAGTTTTAAGCTATTTTCATTCATTATTAACAAGTTTCAATCGATTTCTTATCAATATTAACGAGTTTTAGGCAATGTCTCATCGTTAATTAAACATTAAGCACCAACGTTATTAACGAATTTTCGTCATTACTGAAGTTTCAAGGAAATTTCTCACCAATATTAACGAGTTTCAAGCAATTTTTAGTCATTAATGGTAAAGTTCTGACTATGTATTACAAATGATGATGAGATTCAAATTGTTCCCTTTGTTAATATTGGTGAGTTTCAAATTATTTTTTTAAAGTTTTAAGCGATTTATTTAATGAGTTTTATGTAAGTCAATAGATCGACTAACATGTATACATGTCAAGTCAATAGATCTAACGAATTAATAACTAAATTTGACCTTTCACGAGCTTCTGTGGTCAATTCTGACGAGTTTCTAACTAGATTTCATTAATGATGAGTCAATTTGTTTCTTTTGTCAATATCAACGAGTTTTAAATTACTTTCCATCATTAGTAACGAGTTTTGAGTCATTTGATGAATTTTAAGTTAGTCAATATAACGTGTTTAAAAATAATTCTGATCATTGTTGAATCGTTTCGAGTAAATTTTCGGCTGATACTGATAAGTTTCTCGTGTCACTTTTTTGAATAAAATAAACGAAATTTGGTAAAATTTATAAATTTTAATGAATAATTTTCGTTTGATTAACGTAGTTGAGTTTCGAGTTTTTTCCTGACTTTATAGACAGGAGTTCTTGAGTTGTATTTTGTTTATACTTACACTATAGTTTCGAACTATTTTAATAATTTGTGATGAGTTTTTTTTCAGGATTTTTTCAGTAAAAAACATTAGAGATGTAAATGATTTTTGGCAAATATTCACGTTTTACATTGCTCTTAATGTCTCTTAATGTCTATAAGTTTTATTCGATTTTCGGTCGCCACCCCGATAACTTTCAAATAGTTTTTCGATTAGATAATATTGAAATTTAATTTTAAATCTTAAACTATTTTCGATGAACACTAAAAATTCCAGGGTTTTTTTTTTGATAAAATTTCAGGTTTTTAGAGCTAATTATTAAACTTTCCGTTAAAAATTACACGAACTACGTTGATTTTACGTTTGAAAAAGACGGAATAAAAAATTTGCATTTCAGGGATGATTTCATAACTAATTAACATCAAAATATTGGAGCGGCGCATATTTTCTATCTTATCTTCTACTAGTAGGCTTATAGGTTGGATCGGGTATTAATAATATGATCCGAGGTTGTTGCTCATGCGTATCTCTATATCCCAGTTCTTGAAGAGAACTGTATAACAGTATGCATCGATGTTATCATGCATGATGTGCATGAGCTGTGATAGGGGCGCAGCTTATACCGACTATAACTTGATCCATTTCGAGATATAATGATAAAATCATCAATGGAAAATTATGTCGTTCATGCTGGTGCTTTTTCGCATCATGATTCTATCATGTTTTTTGTCCATCATACTATTCAGAAAACTACATTTCATCCTATATACCCAGGTCCTCCATATTGGTTGAAAACAACAAATTTACATTTTTACTAAAAATCATCGAGAAATCTGAAAATTTTGGTCTCGAGTTATTGGATTCTCGCTCAAGGATGGAGCTCCTAACTGCAGTTACTCTTTAGTCTTTCAAAATCTGAGACAGTCGAATGACATGTCCTCTATCACAGCATTTCTCAACCTATGGTCAGTGGACCAGAGGCGATCCACGACGATGTCACAGGTGGTCCGCAGGCAGACTTGATCATAGTTTCCTAAACTTTTCGTTCCATCGCCCCCTTTTCTCTCATCACCCCCCCCCCCACCTTAAGCATACCCATAGGATCCTTTGTTATACCTGTAGCTTCTATCGCCCCCTTGGACAATTCCATCGCCCACCAGGGAGCAATATTGCCCTCGTTGGGAAACACTGAACTTGATAAAATTATTCACCTGTTGTAATTGATGTTAGTAACATCCATATGTGTTCAAATAAAATAAAACCTTCATATTTAGGGGGGTCACCATACATCATTGAGAAGAATGCAAGAAATTTCGATCCTAAATACGGGATATCACCAAATTTTGCCAAAAATTGCAATTTATTGTTTAAATGCAATTTGCTAATTACTGCTAAAATTGCAGAAGTGTGTGGTTAAAAAGCTAGAAATCGCAATGAACGAAAATTTATTTCATGAAAAAGTATTCAAATGATATTTTTACATTTAATTTCATGTTAATTTAAAAGTAATTTGATGACCATATTTCATTGAGAAAAATATAGTAAAATGGAGCTTATAATCTGTAAAATACGGGACATCGCCAGTTGTCATCAATAACATTGTTAGCAGTAGACCCAATCATCAATCGCAATTAAAATTCCAAAAAAATTGTGGGCCAAACGTTAAACCTGACAAATATGTGCGATGAGTATTTATAATTTTTTCCATAATTATTATAATTTTATTTATATTATGAATACCCTGTGGGTATTGTCTCACGACTGTAGTAAATATTACAAATTCAAATAAGTATCGTTGAAAAAACGGGACAAATGTGTAAAAAATCGAAGCAACGAAAATTATAGGAATGTTCCGTAATACGGGACACAAGTGGTCCGTCAAATTGTTTCAGACATTTTACTGGTCCCTTTTTCAGAAAAGTTGAGAAATATTGTTCTAGAGAGTCGCATGAGCATCTGCAAAAATTGGCAATTGGCAAAAGTTGCCCTTTACTCGCATTGCGGTATCTATAGATGATAAAATGCGTCATTCGAATGCTTCGACTCCGGCACACCAATTCGGTTAGTCTGGGACAATTCTAGTTTGTTGTGTCACTGGGAATTTTTTTCCCAGTAGGGTTGTAAATGCATGGAATAGCTTACTTTTTGTGTTGTCGTGAATTGCCTACGATAGACATCTGCAAGAGGACATATGATATGCTTGGTGGGAGTAATCGAGAAGCTATCCAACTTAAATGAATGACAATCATATTTTCATTGGCGGTGTACTTTAGTTTAATTTTTTTTTTCTGATTTACTGCTATTAGATTGCTGTATTTAGGCTGTGACAACCGTATTGTATATGGGCTTCTTTCCAATATATATGTATAATTATTTTACCTTTTTGCTTTATTTTTGTTGGCAACTTGTTGGGCGTCCTTATTTTGCATTTTTATTTGTATAAAATGTCATCCAGTCAGATGAGAAACTTCCGGACATACCAGTTTGCTAATTGGTTAGAGTATCATCATTCGGGGCCACATCATAGGAGAAGCGTACGGGTTTAGTGCCCCGTGTGTTGGATCAGAGATGGAAGCCAAATTCACCCTTAACCACTCTTTCAACATTACACGGGGGCGAAAAGATTCACTCTTGCCCAAGCTTATTAGACATCTAGTCCCGGCCCTGTCAGCATCTACTGCTATTGCAATCCGCTAAGCGCCTCTCGAAGATGACATCTGGCAAAGATCGACAATTAGTCTTATTACAGCATCTATAGATTACAATTCAATCAGCTGACTACTTTGCAAATATGCCGGGTGCCAAGAATTAGTTGAACACCTCTCGAAGACACTATAACCTGGGGCTGAGGCTATTTGAGTCTTTCCTTCCCCCAATAATTTTTGTGAAGGGGCCCCTCCCCCTCCAATAATTAATAAATATACAATGCATTGCACTCCTTCCCCTCAAGCGAATGCGCTTGAGTCTCGTATATACAAGACGACAGGCAAAACTTTCAGCCCCTCTCCTCAATGTTTTCTTCATGTCGGCGACTCTGCTCGAAAATGCCGATACTGGCAAAGATCGGGATTTACTTGTATATTGCTGCATTCTACTCACGGAAACGTAATATGGAATCAGTTAAGCGACTTCGACAGATGTCAGTTTGCAAAGATTACCATCTACTCGTATTACAATTAGTTGATAAATGCCAACTGACAAAGAATAATTTTTTTAATTTACTCGCATTGCAGTATCTAGAGATGACAACGTGCCGTCGAATCAGTTGGCACCTCGCGAAGATGCCAATGTTGGAAAAGATTGCCATTTACTCGCATTATTACATCTCGTCAACATTACAATCGACCAAAACACTATATTTTCTCATGTAATAAATAACAAAACGAACAATCGAGCCAGACATGTCTGATTGCACCAAACAAAACATCTTAAAACTGCATTCCTCTCGTTCAAATGTCTTCAGATCACTTAAAAAAAGTGATTTATAAATTACTAGATGAGTAAATACAATGATGTGAGAGGAAATAGGAGAAAAAAAACAAGGTTATTACATACTTTTTCTGTTATATTTGTATAAATGGTGATGGTACAGTGTCTCTGGGTACTGAATGTTGGACGAGTGATTGAGTGAGTTTACAAGGAAAGGAGGAGATTGGTACAGGAGACGTCAAGAAAGACACGAGTGGCCAAAGGGGGCAGGGCTTTTGTGGATGAAGTTGTTGAGGTTATCACGACGGGATGCCCATTAGTGATCCACGGGAGGTCCCTTCGCCTGAAGACTTCAATTCATTCTCTTTTGTATTTCCTCTCTCTCTCTCTTTTTTGGCCCGTATTTCAACGGATGATGTCAAGACAGTAATTGACAGTCACTGCGATGACTACGTGTTTCACCAAAAGTTTACTTTATTAATAATTCCGAATATAAACGTTCATATTGAATGCAGACGAAGAAAAATAAAATAAAAAAATGATAATAATAACATGTCTGACATTTTAACGCCGTTATTATAACTATCATTATTACTATTAATATTTTCATCATCCTAAGATCTCCAAGGCTGTGACATCTACATTAAGAAGTTAACTATTTGGAAAGTTTTTTCCCCCCACCGAGATATTCGTGCTGTTATTTATACATAGGAAATTACAAACTTAATTTGGACATTAAGTCTCAATATTATTATTTCTTGCTAAATAAATCGTTAAACTGTAATAAGCATTGAGCTCAATACTAAAAAGTGTTTTCTGGCTTTTCTGTAAAATCAGGTTTTTGGAACTCTGTGTGTGGCTCCGAGGTACTACAGGCTAAGGGGTCCCGTGAAAAATTATGACGTAGGGGCAGCCTATATAGTTTCAGATAGTATGTGCTGACCCCAATCAGCCTTGTTTTAGGGCGTAATATGACTTTCTTTATTTCTTTCAAACCGAGCACAACTTCGGTTCTATTGCCGTGGGCAATTTACTACCGAGTGAGTTGTGCCGGAAATGTGAGTGTGTGTACCTAACAGTCGTGCGTATGTAGAGTTCTGTCTGATTTTTGCAGTGCTGTCATCAATATTTCAAATTGTGAGTGAAGTGTAATGATTGAATATTTGAACAGTTGTAGGCCTGTTGCTACGTAATATGACTGTATCCGCTAAAAAATAACTGGACATTTTAGCATAAAATTTTTTAATTGAAAACATTGAAAATTTTTTTTTTTTTTAGTTTTTATAACCATCCCCGTAACCATTGCGTATTGCACTGGCGAAATGTCAAATATCTCGAGCACGTGCCGAAAAAAAAAACCCATTCACCAATATTCGCATCAATCCATTCATCATAGCCACCCTCACGGCTCTTCAAACCAGCAAAGAAACTTTCTGACCAGCGCGAACTTTGAGAATCATCGTTTTAGGCATTCGAATGGGTAATTTAACCTGTACTTTAGTGCCAATCTCGAACCAAATAATTGAGGCTAAAGACAATTGAATCCACACGAGTAAAACTTAAGATTTGTAGCGAATCCACACTGCAGCAATCGTTTGGTTCTATTTGGCTAGGTTCGGTTCTTTCCAATGAAGATGGATTGGCGTGAGTTTCTGTGGGTTCCCTGGAACTCGGTGAGTATGTGTGAACGTGTATTTACCCTCGTACCAGTGCCTGCCATCTCCAAAAACGCCAGTCAATATAAAGAGAGTTTCCGGTTATGACAAGCGAACGCAATTTACCCCCGAGATTCACGAGGTTATGGCAAAAAGGCGTCAGAGGAGGGCGTTAATCCCCGCAATCATAATTAAATTTTGTAAGCTAATGAAAAATGGTAATAGACTTTCCCTTTCTCTCTTTACCCCTCCCTTCTTCATGGGGGGGGGGAAGGGGGGTACCACTCTTTTGCGTTAGATTCATGAGAGTTTTCCCTTCTTTTTACTCAATGAATAAGTGAGAGAGAAAGAGGTTAGAAAAAAGGTTATATATGGAGGGAAATAGCTGGTTGAGTGCCACACACATAACGTACGTACGAAGGGGCAATGCCGAAATTGCTCTAAATGGGTTATATTTAACGCCGAAAAGGAAACTACATCAACAAGGTAAGCTTTACGTTGGAAAATTGTTTGCCGAACGTACCAAATTGGTGGGTCAAATAGCCTTTGATTGAAATGGCAACACATTCATTAGCTCGTCCGTCCTAGAAACTAGTCGGATTGAAGATGGATGGTGATGGTGGAAAAATTGCCTCTTTTCGGATGTTTCTGGAATTTTCGGTTTTATTGCTTAATGGATTTTTTGAAAATGATTTGCATTTCTTTCCGGAATTCCTTTTTTTTTTTTACCTATTCTGCTATAAATATGCCAATCAACGGTAAAAATCTAGTTTTTTAAGGTTTCTCTTCGACGTTTCATCGGAGAATTACGTCAAAAAAAACAAAAAGAAATTTTCGGATGGTAATTTAATGGTCCATCAGCGTCGTGGGTCCCCGGGTCAAGATGTGCTCGGGGACCTCCTGCCATACTGAGACACCAGCCACTGCAATCTAGAATCCTGTAGGTTTTTTTTTTGGTAATAGGAGGCGCTGTATATAAATTAGTTTCCCAAACTTTTTGTTCCATCACCCGCTCCCCCTCTTCTCCAAATATATTTTTTTTCTCATCGCCCCCAACCCAAGCCATCCCATTGGATCCTATACTAAAACCATAGCTTCTACCGCCTTCCTGAATCATTCAATCTCCCCCAGTGGGCGATATTATCCACTTTAGGAAATACTAATGTGAATGATGCCCCCTGACCGCATCTGAGTTGGCTGATGCGTTAATAAAGCCTTGAGGACATCCCTAGGGGTTACGGGAAAAAAATATTAATGAAAATTGGTGCAAAAGTAGCAATTGGTTGATTTTGATTCACAAATTAGTGCAACTGTAGTTTCAGAATGTTTTAGAAATCACTTATGTTATTTTAGTTGTTTTTCCTAGAACGTGGATATTATTTAAAGGATTCTCCGTGGAACATGGTTACTATTTGAAATCAATAGGCTTTCTGGATATTATGCCGAGGTAAACTTGGAAAAAATGGATGTTCTCTTCACCGGGAACCGACCCCAGGACCTCTCGCATGTCAGGCAAGCTCACTGACCATTATACTATAGAAAGACGATCTTTTTTTCCTTGAAACATTGTTGGACTGTATTTAAGTTGTTGTTCTCCATGTAGACTCTTTTTCTGATAATTAAATTGATTTCTGAGTATAAATTTATGGGCTATAAAAATTTTATAAAAAGTTTGTGATTTCCTGTTCCCCGAGTTAGAATAGCTACTATAACCTCTCCTCTTTTGGGGTCTCTTTACGGTAATCCTACTGCATTCTCAAAGTAGTCGCCAAGGCCCGAATGCTGTTGCCCTAAAAATCTTAAAAAATGTCTCGAAAAAAATGCCATCAAAATAATAAAACAAAGTTCTCTTGAAAAATCGGTTATGCTCGAATGTCGAAAGAAAAATTTCCTGTGAATTTTTTCACAAGAAATTCACTATTGAGAGGTCCGTGAAGTATCTGCTCGGAGGTACTGTTGAATTGATAGGGGGGGCATGACTGGTGTACTGCGGGAGGGGGAATAGGGTTTTTTGCAGTAAAAAAGGAAAAATGAAACCCCTTCCTCCCTCCCCCCCGAGAAAATCATGTGTACACCAACAGTTTGGAAGCCAAAACTCATATTTTTTTATTTTATTTTCCAAAAGAAATTCAAACATATTTTTTCATAAGTGCTCAATGCAATCGGTATTCGTATAATTTTTGCAGTCTTTTCCATTGTTAAAAAATTTAACAACGGAAAAATACCGTGAATGCCAAAAAATGCCCTAACGATGGAAAAAAGCAGAGAAATGCAAAAAAATGCAACATCTGGTCCCTGGTAGTCACCATTTAAAATGCCCCTATGGTCACAGAGCCGATGTAGCCTCGTGTTGAGAACTACTGTTCCATACCATGAATATTTGTTTCCTAGAACATAACTCCATGAAGTACGAAAGCCTGGATAACCAAACGGAGATCGAGTTGTTGTTCGGAAAGAAAATTCCCATTCCTCTGTGCGGAATCGAACCACCAATCTGACACCACCGGACAGTGAGAGATTGGTGGTTCGATTCCCCACAGAGGAATGTGAATTTTCTTTCCGAACAACATCTCGATCTCCGCTTGGTTATCCAGGCTTTCGTACTTCGTATGAACAGCGGAGAGTGACATCGTTTCTCTCTAAATAACTCCATGAGTTTCCTAGAATGTTAACGCTACTTCTGGGGTTCCCTAAAAACCTTTATATCGATAAAAGATTGATATTGTGTCAAGCGTTCATTAGAACCGTTTTTTTAAACCATTGGTCCGTGGGGATTTTCAAAGAAATTTCAAAGATTTCACCCAATTTATGTAGCCGCTACAAAACTAGCTTTAATAAATAAAAATACTGTTTCTATGTTGGTTCTAATTACGTCTTAACCATTAGAAGTTCTGCATTCATTTATGCCGGTTCACAAATTATTTTTGCAGGATCCGCAAAAGTTGTTTAACTATTTTTACCGGTCCGCAGGTGTAAAAGGTTGAAGAACACTGCCGTAGGACATGCAATTATTTCAAAGATTCGGTGAATGCAAAAATTGGAATACCGCGTCTAGATCTTGAAGTATTTTAGAGTTTTTCCGATATCCGTGCATTTATTGGTAAATTAGTGACGTGCCAAAATAAGAATATAACAGGCAAAAATTTTTGGTCTTTAAAATTTACGCCTGTATGCACAAAAATGTAGTCAAATAGCCTAATTTATTGACTTTTGAATTGCCGTGTGGATGTAAAAAGATCTTGACTTCTTCATTAAAAATTTCCAACATTTCTCTCAATGCAAAAAATTCTTACCCCGATTGTTATTTTTGAATCTTTGTATGTAATAAATTTGTATATAAAAAATTTTAGACCATTGTGAGAAGTCAATGATCTAGTCAATCACTGGAGTAATCGGTTTGAGGCGGATCTAGTCATTTAACAGATTCATGGTTTCTTTAGCTTTATCGCGGTTGTTAGCTGTAAATGAAATGGTGACTCCTATCGTATCGACCGGACTTTTATATTTTTTGCAGGATAAGCACAGGGAGATTCTCCCACCAACTCACACTAAACTACCCATCTCAACAAACGACTTACCAGGATTGGCAATTGGTAGTGTAGTATGTACCTACAGTAGTAGGGTTTTGTGTGCAAAATAACGCGCCGGAGAGAGAAGAAAAGAACATCAGACAGAGAGAGCTCAGGGAATGCGAAGGGGCAATTACCTCCGCAAACTTAATTCCCCGACAGATTTTCGCTCCTAAATGATATTGTACGAAGCCCACAATGGGAGAATGGAATCATTTCCCAACCCCACCTCCGCCGCCAATTGAAGATTAACTGTCCATGATGACACAACTCAATTCTCAATCCAAAGAAACCTCATTTGGTTCATTGGACTGTGAGAGAGACTGAACAACAAACAAAAAAAGGCAATAGAATAGTTGTTTTTTCCCAATAGAGGTAAGTATCCACCTCCATCGAAGCATCCCACTTGTCTTCGTGCCCTCTTGACAGCTAATGCCTCGGCAACTACCGGTGAAGATTTTAGTACTGGAAGGAATTTTTTCATTCAAAATGAGGAAATCACACGTCTTGATCACATCACTGAATCACATCTTGATTGCGTCATTTAATCACATCTTGATTGCGTCATTTAATCACGTCCTGATTACTTAATTTGATCGTCTTGATTGTGCCATTTGATCACGTTCTGATTACGTTATTTGATCACGTATTTTTTACGTCATTTGATCATATATTTTTTACGTTATTTGATCACATCTTGATTACGTCACTTGATAGCGTCTTGATTACGTTATTTGATCACGTCTTGATTATGTCATTTGATCACGTCTTCTTTTACGTCATTTGATCACGTCTTGATTATGTCATTTGATCACGTCTTCTTTTACGTCATTTGATCACGTCTTCTTTTACGTCATTTGATCACGTCTTCTTTTACGTCATTTGACCGTGTATTGATTACGTCATTTTACCACGTCTTGATTAAAATTAATAAATAGGTCCGAATGAAGAGATATAATGAACGCATATTGTGTTACGTTTCTTTTAATAAATTAAGTCTCACATCAAATCTTTATCAATAATGTTTACCTTTACCGTGTGGTCGTGCAAAAAGCATAAAATGGCCATGGTGTCCAAAATGGACCTCATGAATTCTCAACCTGATAAAACGTACTGATATTGTTTAAATATGGTGATTGTCACTGCTGAACCTAAAAATACTTTCCATTAAAAGTTTTAACCATTGTTTTCAAGTGAATGTATAAATTGTTCGTAAGTCACACCACGGTCCATGGCGAGCAAAATTTGTGGTTTATCTCTTAAAAATGATTGCTGATGGATATATACGGGCATGTCTTTGTCAAAACTGGGTTTCGATAACTTAACCTTATACAGGGTGATAGAAAAGTCACGCGCGGCCCGTTACAAAATAATTAATTTCTCAAATTCTACTGATATAGTAAATGTAAAGTTTTTTCCATAGAAATGCAGCAAGATGTGAAAAGCTATTTTTTTTAACTTTCCTTGAGCTTTGATACCCTCAGTGTCTCTTTGTTTGTTGTATGATCGAGATAGTTTTTTTTTTTGCCAGAAGCAAAGAATTTTCACGACTGAACAATATTTTTCAACCCATTCGTTTGAAGCCGTTATTGATACGTTCAAAAATGAATTCCCAAATGTTTCTGTGCCCAATAAGACAACAATCTTCCGATTAGTGTCCCATTTTCGAGAAACTAGAAATGTTGAAGATCGCAGGCGAAGTGGGCCTCCGTCTCTACTGAGCCAGCATGGAATGCGTGAACTAAAGGGGACTAAATGTTGAACAAAACCCGAGAGAGAAAAATGTTGAAATGTTGGACTGCTAACAGAGAGTTCAACGCCCATCGTGTTCTCGTTGTTCCGGAGTTGAAAGCTCTAGATCAGATCACACGTCAGAATTTGGTGCACCGAAAATCCGCACGTCTATCATGAAAACCCTCTGTACTCGATCAAAATCGGTGTGTGGTGCGAAAATGAATGTTTTTGCTTTTTGCAACAGAATGGAGCAACCTGCCATACGTCTAATGAAACTATGGATTTCTCCACGCATTTTTTGATGACCGAATTATTTCAAAAGGATTGTGGCCAAGACCACCAGACCTGTCACCCCCCTGATTTTTTTCCTGTGGGGACACCTGAAGGGAAATTCACAAGAATAATCCCCTCGATGAACTAGAAAAAAGCATTCAAAGGAGATTGAAAAGGTGAGTGCGCTCTTACCCTGAGCAAAGTGGACAGGGGACTCTTGCATTCAAGCAAAAAGGTGTCATTTTGAATACATGTTGTAACATTTTGAAACAAACTTTGTTTTTGTATCCAGAAACGTTGTTTCATTAGAACTAATATAGTTTTTTGATTTATTTATTCATAGCATGTTAAAAACCAAATTATTTAAAACGGGTTGCGTGAACTTTCGGATCACCCTGTAGTATGGAATTAGAGGTTCAATTTTTCTGATTGTTTACACTCGAGATCTTCAACCAGGGTCGTCTTAAGAGCATCATTGGTCTCCGGGCCAAGTGATTTTACTGAGGCAAATTTACATGCTAACTCTCAAAAATATCAACCCCATCTAATTTTTGTGAGGCCCCCCCCCCTCTTTCTCTCTAGAGGCCCAGGAAATACCCAGTCGTGCCCCATGCGTGAAGATAGCACTGTCTTCAACCAAACCGTGAGCACCGTCTATGCTCATAATTAGAAGAGCACCGTAAGAGAGCTCGGATATATATACTCGTCCTCAAATCATCCTAATGCTAATCTTTGAATGCAACTTTAAGGGATTTTCTCATTTGTTTGATTAGGGTGTAGAGACCGAGAGCACTGTATTAAATTTCAACACATGCCTTGAGCACCGTTAGGTGCTTAAGTGACAAAGATGACTTGTCCCCACACACCAGTGTTTCACAAACTTTTTTCCTGCCGGTTTCTTTGATATACTGTCTATATTTTAACTCTCGAAGAAATATCAATGTTCTAAGGAATTCTCAAAATATGATATAGATGCTTAACGGAGCCCTTAAAATAATTATTTGCATTCTAAAGAACCCTTGAAACAATCTCCATGTGTTAAGGAATGCCTAAAAGTATAATTGTGTTCTAAGCTCTTGAAACTATCAATATTCTACGGAACCTTTGAGGATACCACGTACAGAAAATGATTTAGGAATCACCCGGACGATATCTCAATTACAGCAGTGACTCTACACGTGGGACAATATGGGCATTTGTGGTCCTGGGATATTCTGAAGGACCCCACGGGTGGAAATAAAGTGGAAGGGGAGCTATGACAGGTTGAGAGGGTCACAGATAGTTGTGAAAAAAAATTCGGCTGTGAAGAAATAAAGCTTTTTAAGTGGAATATGGAGGAGAAAAAAATGAGTAATTTCAGAATCCAGCAAAACTGTTCATAGAGCTAGGGCCATCTAATCCATGGGCCCATTCGGGAATGACCCGGGACTCTCATAGGTGACCTGACACGATGAGATTTGGTAATATTATTTTTATGATTAAGTAAAAAAATACGTAAACTGTTACTTCCAGCTGAGTTTGCGGTCCCAGAACATCAGTTTACCCGAGGGTCCATGGTGCGTAGACGGCATGGAGTATCCAACCCAGGATGTCTAGAGACATTATTTATGAAATTTTTCTTTACTAAAAAAATCAATTCTTACTCTTGATAAAAGTGGAGGCCACAGAGTAAAATGGGAGGGAGGGGGGCGGCATGGCCATTAACGTCCGTTTTCAACAATGAAATAATCCCAACAATTACCAAAAAACATCGGATGATTACCCCCCTAGTAGTACTGTTCGGATTTTATTGCAGGTAACAAAGCTATTCTGTGTAGATAATTGAAAGATCATTTCTGTAGTGATATCCGATTGTTGTATTTCATCCCGTAATTTCTGTCCGTGTCCACATAACAAGAAAATAACAGAAAAAGCTAGTATTAATAATTATAACGATAATGATAACAATATATAAAAAAAAAAGGCATTCGTCGTCGTCCGTCGAAGAGCAGCAAAATTGGCTAGCGGTGGCCATTTAGGGTAATTGCAGGGCTAACGAAAAAGGTGTGTCCCACCCTCGTGCGTCGGCAAACACAAAAGCGTGTGTGTATATATCTATATATATATGTGGGAAAAGAGGAAAGGGACCACGGGCTCGAATCCCCGTGTGGATACAAGAGCACACACACACACAAAAGGCAATGTGGAGGGGAGGGAAGAGGGGGGCCCCAGAAAACTATCATCTGCCTTTCTCTCCGAGTGCGATTACCCGCGGGGAATCGCGCGGCTCGTCGTCGTTGGACTCATCAGCCTAATCGTCTATTACTATGTGGCCGTGGATGGGAAAATGGTGGGCAAAATGGGAAGAGAGTGTGAGAGCCGGAGAGCGGGCCAGAGAGCGACAGAGAGAGAGCCAGATCGAAACACGGCCTTCATTCAATTAAATGTTCGGGCTTGAAGGAAAAAGCTTTCGCCATCGAGAGCGTTTGGTACGTACCCCCGTGTTGTGTAGCGAGACTAGATGCTCGCGTAGGAAAATATAAACCCTCGGGGCGCCTTTATATAAATATATATATATATCTACACACGCGTATATATACGCCAAGTGTGTAGATGCAACCAAAAAAGAGCGTTTATTAATTGCTTATTTAGAGCGCATAGTCGATTTACCAAATTGCTGTTCCCAACCCCCAGCGATATTTTTAGGATGACCTAACTGTGACTAGCTGGAGTTTTTGGCGTCTGGAAATTGGCGTAGTTACGCTTGTTGCTTAAATGACCAAAGCGAATAAAAATACCAGAAAGAGTGGTTCTTTTTTTATCTCCCAATTATACTATGTAAGGACTCTGACAGGATCGACAATGGTCACTGATCAGATTAGCTCGAGGGCTTTGTTGAAATACCATACGTAGACATCAATCATCAACTATGTTTTTTCAGTAAAATCTGTTTGTGGTTTGACTTTTAGAAAATTTATACGGTAGAGAACGGGGTTTTCCAACGTAAAATTTCTTGTGGAACCCTTAATGGTATAGTGAGGCTGTTCCACGGAACTCAAACATATTTTTGAATATTTATCCAAGAAAAGGTGTGTCCCTACTGCCGTCTAAACAACGTCATAACCCCAGGGCAAAATGAAAGAAGACTTAACCCTTAATATACACAGTCAATCCCGCGCTTATAACGTTTTTCAAAAAACCCTCATGGAAAAACTCTGTTAGCGGAAAAACGCTGTAAACGGGAAATCACAATGAGTATTAGTAACATTTGGGACCGCGAAAATCGGTCGTTCAAAGCGGGAGAACGTTATAAGTGAGATGCACTGTACGTATTAACTGTCATAAAATCATTATGCCGGATCTTATCGTGGAATCCCCTATGCAAACGAGGTCCCCGTGCAGTGCTCGTGTGAGACTCATGTGCTAAGATGTTCCCTGGGTGCCCCATAAAGTACATGCAATTTCTGCATGTTTTAGTGAATAAAAAAAAAAAGAGTAGGGCTGACACAGGGTTCCAGCTTTGGAGCCCGGGACGATTCTCATAATTTCTTGTTTTTTCACGCTATAAATTCATCTTAAGGGGGCCCGTGAAAGTCTGGCCTGGGTTCCAGCAGAAGATCCGAGCCTAGGGGCCCTGCTCCAGGATGTGTGGGCCATGCATCCAAGTGATCTGATTTTTTTAAACGACACACACTATCTCGTTAAAATTCAAAACAAATAACAGCTTTGCGAGTATCAGTAACAAGAAAGCTTTCATCTTTGAAAGTTCTCCGAGTTTCAGGATTTTTAAGGGTTCCGTGGCGTTTGATCGTGTGGAACCAAAAAAAAAAAAAGCTACCACCGAACCCCAGGGTTCTGCGGAACACCAGTTGGAAACCCATGCAGTAGAGTATCGAAAATCTGAGGTGAACGAGACTGAGACTACTTCGGATTAATGAAAAAACAACTTTCAGTTGGGAAGAGAAACCTCCGTATACAGTAAAACTTCTCGATAACGGACACCCGTGGGACCACCAAAACTTTTGACCACTAACGGGGAGTGTCCGCTATTGGGGAGGTACGTTATACAGTAGAACCTCGTTTATACGACTTTCACATTTATGCAACATCTGGTCTCAGTTGCAATTGGTTACTATGTGTAAAAGTGAAACACCGGTGGTTATGCATAATCATCAATCGTCTCGATAAAGAAAGTTTGATTAAATTTCTCTACATTCATCACTTTTACTGGCGATTATGCATAATTCCCAAATAAAGGTACATCAAAGTCTTATTCTACGGGACCGGAAATAAAAGAAAAGCGTCCGCTAACGGGATGTGTCCGTTAAGGGAGGTTCCCACTGTATTTATTTTATGGTTTGATAATTTGATCATTTTCATCGCACCACGGTCATTGAGTCTGCACACGAGGTCTAATTAGACCGGGACCTACAACTCATTGCCGCTTCCAAACGGCAGCCTTTTATTTTTTTATACTCATCGAGAGGTTGGGTGCGCTAACCCCTCGATGTGCAACTCTCTGCGGTAGCAATTAATTTTTTTCTGTAGTCATGTCGCCGTTTTCTGTTGTACCCAAGGCCGTAGCGGGGTAGGACTTGGAGGTCTGCTCCCCCACCCCCCGAAATGTGAGAAAATAACCTAAAAAAGGGGAAAAAAGATGGCAAATCTATTTTTCTACCACTTTGGTCTTCCCCCCGAAATAAAAGTGGTCTTCCCCCGAACGAAATTTCTGGTTACGGGCCTGGTTGTACCCCTGTGTCAGGAAATTTTCTGACAAGAACAACTGACCGGGGGTATCGAACTCGTGACACCTCTAAACATCCTTTGGTACTTACTTTAGGCGAGTGTATTACCGACCTGGGCTACTTCGCTCATCCATCCTTGGGCCACCGGGCTGGATGGAACTTATCCTGATGAAAATGTTCTTTTTTTTTTCTTTGGACCTACGTATCCCATAGGCGGAGATAAACATGAAAGGCTGGAGGGAGGGGCATGACAATAAAAGCTGGGACATGATGATGATGCTGCCAATTCATATACATGCAAATACATTAGATCAGTTGGCTCCATCATTGACGCTGGGGGGGGGGCATTTCCCCCCACGGCCCCCCCCCCGTATCCCCGCCCATGGCGTACCCTTACATATTCTCACCCTTTTAATTCTTGATTCACCGGCTTAATTCATTAGATTTAGGGTTGCCAAGATCTATATCCTCCTTTTAACAGGAGCTTCCACCCTGGGTACATGCACGACATGAAAATATTATTTTTTTTGTTGCACTATAAATTTAATACAGGGGAATCGTGAAAAATTCTGGCATGAAGTCCCACCGAAGATCCCGGTAGAGAGAGATCAAGCCCCTCCTTTACCAATAGAAGGTGAAACGGGGAAGAGTCAACATCATCTATAGCAGAAGGCGTCCGCGCGAAGCCCTGACGTCCCTGAAGAAGTCGCCTGTAGCCATTGGATATATAGCAGGCCGACGCATGCGATATCTTTACCCTTTTTTTTTTTGCAGTAGGTTTATATCCAATGTCTATAGGTGAAATGGACTTCTTCAGTGACGTCACGAGCTTCACGTGGAGGCTTTCTGCTATAGATGGTGTGTTGGAAAAGTCCTCTTCAACATAAAACTGGCAGGAGAAATGAAACCAGGAGCGTTTTTGGCAAAAAAACTGAAAAAGTGAGGGTTTTTTTAAGAAGGAATTTCGAAAAATTCCGGCGGATCAGGGCCGTAACTATGATTTTTGCCGCCCGGGACAATCATTATTTGGTCGTCCCCATACCTTTAAAATTATATAATTTTGTAACGGTGTTCATTACTCCCACCTAAAAATGCTGCCCCCCCCCTAAATTTTTCCGCCCGGGGGCAGTTCCCCCTCCCTCCTGCTCCCCTCTAGTTACGCGGCCCTGCCTCGGATTATACTTACGGGGCTAGCGTAATCAAGACTCTACTGTATCGAGGAATTTTTTAGGTCTACTTCTGGAAGTTGAGAGTGACACTGAATTTGTTTATTTTTCAACGATTTAACGCAGGGGTGCTCAACCTTTAGGAGAGTGTGGGCCACTTCATTAGTTTGAAAGCGTGTCGCGGCCACTTGAGTGATCTGTAAATGTGCCGCAGGCCGCTTGAACGATGCGGAATTGTGCCGTGGGTAACTTTAGTAGGGGTGGACCGCTGAATGCTCTAAAACTGTGCCGCAGGCTACTGTAGTGATCTGTAAAAATGCCGCAAGTCACTCGAATGATCTGCATATATGCTTGCGGATCACTTAAAAGGTCTGTGAATGTGCCGCGGGACGCTTTAGGGATCCGTGAATGTGCCTCGGGGCACTTGAATCTGGAACTGTGCCGCAGGTCACGTAACTGATCTGTGAATACACCACGGGTCACTCAAGTGATCTGGAAATTTGTTGCCGGCAACTCAAGAGATATGAAACTGAACCGGGGTTCACTCAAGTGATTTGTAAAGGTGCTGTGCGGGTCCCTGAAGTGATCTAGAAAAAAAAAGATGGTGCTTAGTTCATTTTTCATCAATAGGTTTGAGATCACGGGCCACATTAGATGACTCCGAGGGCCACATTTGGTCCGCGGGCCTGGAGTTGAGCATGTATGATTTAATGTCCATAATAGTTTGGTTGATTATAAATTACATTGACTTGGATTACGTGCTGTACGTAAGGGTCGAAAACTCGAAAGCGCGTGCGGAAAATCGACTAGATGTATATCAGGAACGGGCTGTTCACACACACACACACACACACACACACACACACAGATTCCCTTTTAGATGTTTACAATTTTAATTTCTTATCGTTATTTTATTTAAAACTCAAAAATATGTATCACTTTTAGAAATTATTAGTTCAGTTATAATATACGGGCTGTGGGCCAGACACAAAGATTACAACAGGGTAGTTTGTGAGCACAACTGTCTCGACGCATGAGCCAACCCGGGTACGGCCCGGAAGCCTCGAGTCCTTAGACGAATCCATGATATTCACGATACGGTTTAACCTCCCATAACGGACACGACCCGTCAGCGGACACCTCCCGTTACTTTTTTTGCATTATTTCGACGGTCCTCAAAATGTATTTTACTGTCCTTTAACGGATACTCTTCACCAGCGAACAAAATTTTTTGGTTCCACGGGGGTCCGTTATCGAGAGGTTCTGCTGTAAAGAGATCTGGTATATTTTCGGGAGAAAGTATGTAAATTTTTCGGCAAATAAACTACTTTCAGCCAGATGGGGGTTACATAATATCCCTTTCCCCGAGGTCTCTAATGCTATTAATACGGCCCTGTTTGTGAACCCTGAGCTATAATGCAATATGTAGTAGGTCTATACCGTAGTTTTGTATGCACTGATATAAATAATACGTTTTTTGCTGCGATGATCAAAGTTTTAAAGGCAACAGATATTTTTCAGAATTTTTATAGGCATTCTGGGATTCCTCCGCAACTTAAATAGACTTTTCAATTAAGACTTCATTGTCCAGAAATCCAGAGAACCGCCGTGTTCCCTAGGTACGTAAGTCATACGTACGTAACGTAAGTCTTTGTTTAGAAACACATCCCGAGCACCTTTTAGTTACCCCACACGGTCCCACAAAGACCACGGAACATTTTTTTTTTTAAATGCTCATTTACAGAAGGAAACGATGTGACTCTCGCTTTACATACAGAGTAGCCTACTGAAGACGATACCAAGTGGAGATGAAGATGAATTTTTGAAAGAAAATTCACGTGACTCTCTACGGGGAATCAAACTTCCGTCCCCTCGCAGTCCGGGCGAGTTCTCTACCGTGAAGTTACAGAGAACTGGCGTTTTCTTCCCTGAGAGCATATATGTAGGCCTACCCTGTAGCTTAATGGTAGAGCACTCGCTCGTACTGCGAGGGGAGGTGGTTGGATTCCCTGCAGAGGCATGTGAATTTTCTTCCCGAAATCCATTTTTATCTCCGCTTCAGGGCCGGACCTAGGCAAGTGAGAAGGGTGAGGCCGAAAGGGGTCGCTAAATTTTAGGGGCCGCAAAACGGTATAAAAATACTTTGATTACATTTTGACTTGAACGTTTTTAACAAAGCAAATAGCTAAAAATTCTGTCCGAGACCTCTAAAAAATTCAGACATCGAATCCCTCCCTCCAAAGCCAAGAGAAGGATGCGGATGGATCTAGTGCCCCCGGACGCTGGACCGGAGGCGCGCTAAATTCTTTTAAAATTAATCAAAATTACACGAGGTAGCCATTACACGATGTTTGCGCGGCTGAAAGAGTAGGCCTATCTAGTTGCGGCCCTAGGTAGACAATCGGTTCTCTAGCCCTCGCTGGGCAGCGGGCATTATCAAAGCTTCCTAGGAGAGGATTTGGCGCTATCGTCCACATTTATTGTCCAATGTTTTTATTTTTTATAAGCATAAAATAATAGTTTGATGTTCATTCTTGGATGCCCATGTAAACCTGACATGCACTAAGTTGTTGAGGGTTACTGGAAGATTGGGAAACTCACAATAATTAAGACCGTCCCTGCTCTACTTGGTATCCAGTCTTTCGTACTTTGTGCCAATCGTTTAATCTCGTAGCAGAATCCACCACTTCTGAACTAGTAGGCTACTTTACCAGCAGGTTATCTACAATACTTTCTCTGTCTTATATATATAACAAAGTTTTTCCATGTATCCTAACATAACTGCCAAGCTCTTCACTTAACAGCGTTCTCTTCAAGAAAGTTATCCGGCTCCCAGGACCAGGATTTGAAATTTTTCTTCCCGGCGGGGAAGAACAATTTGGCGGCCTTAAGATGTGCATGGTCCTACAAGTGAGATAATTTCAGGTCTCTAGTCTAAAAAAGCCCGGAGATCATCCTTATTATTATTTAATTTTTTACTTCATACATTTACTAGAAAATGAATGCATGCGGGACCCGATAGAAAACTTTGAAACACCTTTGACTTGGGGGTCCGTCAGAAACCTTAAAGGAGTGGGGCTCTTGTCTGTATGTGTTTTGAAGCATAACGCATATCATGAAGCGCAACACATGTATTTTTTATATGACATATCTATAAATTTAGAATTATAAATTTAAATAATTCTATTTAATATTCTATAATAAATTCTATTTCCTGGCTACTCTGCGGGACAAGAAAAAATATCGTTTTAGAGTGATTATCGTTATATCGAGAGTAAGTAGATTGCAACTACAGCATAGGCAATTCCAAACAAGTTTTTAAAAAACATCGTAGTAGAGGGATTCATCGTTATATCCAGTATCGTGGTAGCGAGGTATTGCTTTGCTATAAATGCAATTCGTAATCAACGCATTTTGATCTCGCTTTACGACCCCTAATATTTTGCAGCCAGGAGCTCCCGCCAAGTCTGACGCTGCCTATGAAATACCCTGAATGATTAACAACAGGAATAAAAAAGCTTCATGACAGTTAAACACGTTATCTGAGCGGCCATTTTTTGGGGTTATTTAATGATGGATTATATCAAGATTCATACAAAATATAGTAAAAAATTAAATAGATAAAAACGAATTAACCATTATTAATTAAAGGCCGGATTAGTCATTCGGCTATTGGGCAGTCTACTTCATTTAATATAGCTTCCTATTAAAAATAATCTATAGGCCTATTTGACTGAAAGAACCCGTACAGACATCATTTTCATCGACTATATTGGAGCCGGCATTTTATTGCAGAACATAATTGATCAAAAAGAAAAAGCTAAGAGATGCTCAAAATTGCTATAAATGGTCTAATGAAGAAGATTGCCATTTCGAGATACGTTCGTGGGCTAAGATCCCCTAAACCAGCGGTTCTCAACCTTTTTTGACTCGCCTTTTAAGTAAAAAGATTCTATGGCTGAGCCCCGTAGGCCAATT
Source organism: Pholcus phalangioides (assembly GCF_987345545.1). Classification (NCBI taxonomy): domain Eukaryota; kingdom Metazoa; phylum Arthropoda; class Arachnida; order Araneae; family Pholcidae; genus Pholcus; species Pholcus phalangioides. The sequence continues at coordinate 30,577,929 of NW_028301610.1, read as the reverse complement.
TTTTAATCATTCAAAGTTAGATTTATTTCTACTATTTGAAAATGTTTATAATTATTATTTTTTTAATTTTACTGTTTTTATTTTCCTCGAGCGGCCGCAGAGCCTCTGGAGAGTGCACAAGGAGCCTCAAGGGCTCCGCGGAGCACCGGTTGAGAACCGCTGCCCTAAACCCTTTATTAAGATTAGAATTTTAAATAGCTCATCCATTGACACAAATTGCCATAACACAGAGTTCGGAAATCACAGTCTTATAACGACTGATTAAATTAACCAATTCACGGCACACAGTTTGGGAAACCCCGGATTAACCTCTCTCTTCATCCAAAGACAGGTTTTTCTCTATTAGTGATAATATATTCACCATTTTCTTAGAATTCGTTTATTACTTATAATCCGCTCCAGTTAATGCATTTAGTATAATTACCATCACTAACCTAATTTTTGCTTAAACAGACTGACCTTTCAACAATTATCTTATTTTGACCAGTGGTTTTAGGACAAGAAATTGAGGTTGAGTGTTTTTTTTAAACACATCAAATACTAAATCCTCAATTAATTATAGTTTGGACACGAACATTGGAGGTAATAGTTTTTTACGTATTAGTGGTCATTTGGGATTAGTTTTTTACGGGCAATAGCCAAAAATACGGGTTGGAATCATGCGATAATGAACTGTATTCATGGGAGTATGATTTTCATACCGGTCAATAAACTCGATTCGGCCATTTCAGAGTTAAATATTCTGATAATGATGAACAGCTGAAATTATTTTTTAAATAATTATCAAAATGGAATATGTGTTTTGACCACGAAATATTTAGGGAATGTAGTGGCTAGAGTGTGGACTTGATCAAATGCAATTATAACCATGTGATGAATAATGAATCATTAATGTGTGGTATTTTGATAAGTAGTGAGTGACCCGAGTGGACCCCCTTGTTCTATCACACGGCACCAAGGACCCCAATAAATGATGCAAGGCCCCCACATTTTGGATCCAGGCCGCTAGGCTGAAATATTTGAAGGGGGGGGGGGGGCTTTTATAGTGAATTTATAGTTTAAAGAAACAGAAATAATAATATCTGCCCCGGGCCCTAAGGCTGGAGTCCTGTCAGCCCTACCCTTGTGGAGGCAATGGAGTGATGTCATAGGCATTCCAAAAGGATTTCAATTTCTGATTTGTTCTGAAAAATATTTCGGGGACCCCCGAGGGTCCATGAACTTCCATTCGAAAATTATTGATATAGAAAAATGAACTTAGTTCCTTGAAATTGATAGGTTTTCTGAAATTGATTCATGTTTGAGGTTGAAAATGATCAAATACGTATCAGTATAAGAATTCTACACTTACCGGCAGCAGTAGGATCAGGTCTGTGATGTCCAGGTGGTGTCTGGTCAAAGCCCAGCATAGCGGCCGCAGCAGCTGGCATGGATGTGGCTGGATTCATAGCACTCATGCCCATGCTCATGTTAGGCATGAAAGCTGTTCCAAAGTACATTCGGCTTGGATCAGGAAAACACTGAGCAGTCGGTTGGTGATGATGGTGAGACGTCAAGGGCCGCGGCTGGTAAGGTGCCCCGCAGTGGGTACCGGCGGACGTGACGACGGACAGATGGGATGGTTGCGGATTCGGTCTCTGACCCGGTGAAGTTGCTGGCGAACTGTTATTGCTGCCCGTGTTGTTATTGTCCGTGCTATTTCCCAATCCGAGCAGTTCTTGGATGGCAAACGGTGAACGCTGGTGAGTCGGGGCCGGATTTTGATGGGACCCGATACCCGGACTCGGACCCGGGTTCGATAAGACGGACAGGTGAGGCGCATGATGACTACCCGGCTGCCGATGATGCGAGTCGTGAAGCAAGTTCATGACGGACACCATGGCTCGGCTGAGATAGATATTATTCGCCGGCGACAGGCCAACTGCGGCTCCGCGATCCAGGACGGGCCGCAACTCTTACAACGCGAGCACCGGGGAGACTTCACCTCGTGCCAAGGAAAAAGTAAAACCAAAGCGTGTTCTAAGAGAGCACTAAAACAACAAAAAACAAACAAAAAAAACGGCTATTCAAGCGCCGATCGTGGCAAAATCGTGAACTCTGGATATATTTTTTGCTAAAAATTTTAGCACATCATAAATTGAATATCCATTATACTAATAATGATGAATTATATTGTGTGATATGTCCTAATATAATCACCTTCCCGATAAAATATTTTCGATTTCAAATATGGTCAGTTACTTAGTTCATGTCGCTTTCCTTGACCATTGCTTGACCATTCATGTCTTCTCAATAGAAAAAAATGTAATTTCCTACCTTATCGATAGTCTTCTCAGGAGCACTTGATGGTCAATAATGATGACTTGCCACAGAATGGACGAGACTTGCACACGGTCTCTTTTTTTTTCGAATTTTTATCCAGTTTCAAGATTTTTCATTTCTTTCTACGGCTGAATCTTAGATAAGAATACAAAATAACAAAATACTTTCGTCACGTCAAACTACTAAACGCAAACTACTTTCGACGAGGTTGACGTTGTTTTTGGGGGGCCCCCAACGGGACCGGGGGGGAGCGGGTGGGAAGAGAAAAAAGGGGGAAAAGAGAGCTAGAGAGAAGACTATTTTTCAAATGAAGGCTGCAGATGTCGGCTAATAAATGCGGAGCAATGTTAGGATAAAACGGTACTTGGCCCATTTGAGTCTGGGCGGCCACTGTTCCAGCACCACCAGCAAGCATCCATGTGGCGGAGAAACAACAAAAAAGAGCTCGCTGAATGAGTGGGCGTCACCCGAAATTCGAAGAACCCCGCCCCCCTGTCCGGGGACGCCATCAACAGTTCAATCGACCAATCCCCACTATTGAGATGCTTGACAAGGTGGGCGGGGCTTAGAAGTTGCTATTTTTCGAAGTTACGGTTCGCTTTTGGCTTTTTATCGCGTATATCTCAATAACATTCGTATTTTTTGTAAAAATTTAAATTTTGGCGCTTTTTGCAATATTTCTTATAGAAGGCATCTGAAGAATGTCATTTAACAAAAGGGAAATGATTTATGAATTAAATTTAGGAAAACTATGTAAATAAATTAAATCTAAAAAAATTAAATCTAAAAAAGTAAAAAAAAAAATTAAATCCAAAAAATTTTTTTGTAAAATGTCATTTAACAAAAAAATTTGATTAATTAATTTAAATAATTAATTAAATTTATTAAACTCATGTAAATAAATTAAAAACTATAATTTCTCCTCGTTAGTGTTGGAAAAAGTTATAATTCAATTATTTCTCGATAATATTAATTAATTTTTTTAGAATTTTTTTTTTTACGTTTTTTCTTTGATTAGCCTATATCAGTTTCGAGTGACAATTATTTTTATTAATGAATACGACACTACTTTTATTAATGAATACGACACTACTTTTATTAATGAATACGACACTACTTTTATTAATGAATACGACACTACTTTGCATCAAAATCTATTTAATTTGAATGAAATTTTATTTCTTTACATTAAAATTTTTATTAGCGATGATATTACTGTAATTAGCGTGATATGGCAGAAATTCGGAAAAGTGGCTTTCTTACTTTATGTGGTTTTTCCAGGAGAAGCCGACTTATAGGTAATAATCTAATTAATCTGTAATAAAACTGACCAGTGTTTCCAAATTGTAGAAATATCGCCTCGGATGACGATGGTCAATACAGCTATGGGGTCGGAGCCCATGGGCTGGCTTCAAGTGTGGGATGATGAGAAAAAAAAATTGGAGAAGGGGAGATGAACAGAAACGTTTGTGAAACTATTCTAGGCTAGTGTTTCCCGAAGTGGGTAATATCGTACCCTAGGGACGATAGGCTGGTCCTATATATATAATATAGCCATGGCTCCCCATATCCTTTAGCGGGGCCCCTAGGATGGGATCTTTTGCGGGCCCCTCGGTCAGACTTTTAACTTGCCCCTTCTGTAGTTAATTTATAGCGTGAAAAAGCAAAAAATGATGAGAACCGTCCCGGGCCTCAGGGCTAGAGCCCTGTCAGCCCCTATGTGGGGGACCATGAATATAGCATCGTTTCTCAACCTTTGAGCCTAAGGATCATGGCCCTAACATCCTGCAGCAGGATCTCTAGGTAAGATCTTTGATGGGCACCCAGGCCAGACTTTCCCCGCCCCCCTACCATAGTAAACTTATAGCTTGAAACAACAAAAAGTGATAGTAATCGTCCCGAGTCTCTGACCACACTTGTAGGGGCCATGCCATGCTAAGGGCTACTAAAATATCTAAAACGGTTCAACGAACCAATTATTTACAGTTATGTGGACCTAAGTTTTTATTTGAATCTTTGTGAAAATGCCATTCGTACTAGTTACATAGAGAAGTTAGGCGATTTTCATTGACATTGAATTATATTTTCTAGTCTGCTTGCGGACCACCTTCGGTCCGCGGACTATAGGTTGAGAAACACTGTAATATATGATTTCTATGAGTTGGGGGACGAGGAGAAAAAAGTCTTAGTACAAGGAACCTATAAAAAGTTTTTTGGGAAATCTGATCTAGACGGAACTGAATACGAAACAAAAATTTGTGGAATTTTTTTTCCACCACAAAAATTTTGACACAATTTGTTTTACAAAGAATTTATAAATAGTTCTAATTCCAAACTGAAATTATTGTGTGGTTACAAATATTCCTGGAATTTTCATCATTTTGTGAATGATGAATCAAATGTGACTGAAATGACATTTTCAACATAATCAATTTTTTAGCTTGCAAATACCTTTTATATATATATATATATACATATATATACAGGATAGTGTCATTATATTAAGGGGTTATAGTAACCATACACGTGCCTTTCCTATCATTTCTGTATCCTTCAATACATATAATGAGTCACCAGAGGCAGCATCGATCCGATAGCGGGTGTTGAGCGACTAATGAGTAGCCCGGAGGTGAGAGCCACGTGTGCTGAAACTTATCCATGAAATCTTGCTTTCGGAATGTTTTATCTCAATAGTGCTTTTAGAAATATAGGCTATATATATATACATATATATACACACACACACACATATATATATATATGTTGTTGTTTTTTTAAGAATAACTGCTTTTTTTGCTACTGTAAGTGGAGGAATTTTATAAAAAAAAAGTTTTGAGTTTGACATAAAATTACAAATTTCAATATGAGAAATTGACAGAATTTGAAATTTGTAAGTTATGCATTTGAAGTTTTAGCGCTCTATGTGGTTCAGTGTATATTTGAATATACATGGATGTACATGGTCAAAAAAAACCATTATTCCAATTTCTGTTCTCAATTTTTTTAGTATTTTAGAAAATACATCTTTTAGTACCATTTCAATACAAAATACAGCTATAAAAGTACAAAAGTAGAGAAAGTTGATTCCTTGATGGTGTCATTTTTTGAGAGCTGCTAAAATTTTACGTGTTCAGGGATTCATAAAATCTCACCAAATTAAGGAATTATTGGAAATAAAACTCAAAGCAAAACTAATCAATTTTGCAAAGTAAAATTTTATCGGTTTATAACATAAAAATAGAAACAAACTACATATATTTTACCCTTAATTAACTATTTTACCAAATTAAAAAATCCACTCTGGGTAATTTAATTGCTGTGTTGTATTGTTTCAATTAAAAATATACTAACAGCACCAATTTACATCCAGAGGGGTGTGCGATAGGTGCGGTCACACCGGGCGCCATAAAACGTGAGGCCCCACACTCACGGTAAGTTATTGTTGGCTTTCTTGAATTCTGAAACTATTTCTTGCATCAATTCTGGAATTTTTCACTACCGTTAATTTTGAATTTTCCTATATTCTAGAATTATATATATATATCACTTCCATTAATTCGGAATTTTCATTCATTTTCGCAATTATTTCTTTCACCAATTCCCGAATTATTTCTTTCACTAATTCCGAATTTTCATTCGTGCTGGAATTATTTCTTTCAATTATTTTTAATTTATCGTGTCGAAATCTTTATTAGTTTTGAGAATTTTTCTCTCATTAGATTGAAATCACCTTCAGTGCTGAATTTTCATCAATTTTTGTGTTAATTTACGTTTAGTCATGTGTTTAAATTTTTTTTGTAGATATTTTTCATTATTCCTATATATTCTGAAATAATACATCCGATTTGGTTCTCACAAAATATATAGAAACAACAACCGAAATTGTTGAGGCGCACGTGGCCCCCACTATTATTTTCGCACCGGACCCCACGTCTGGTAAGTGCTGAACTGTTTACATCCATTTTTGCAAAAAAAGAAAATAATAATAATTCCGTTTTTATGGCGTTAAATGAAAAATATTTCGTGATTCCTTTATTTATTTCATCGCCAAATTCGCAGCCAAACTTTAATGTTTGACACCACTCCTACAGAGAAGTTTGTACTTAAAGTTGGGGGTTAAAAAAAATGCATGTATGCGTCAGAAGTATTTGAGAGCATAGAATATGAGTGAAAAGAACCACGTTTGTTGGTTATTTGAACCATGTTCCACTCGTACCACTGGCGACAGAAGCGGCAACATGAGAGAAATTGATGACGTGGCAACAGCAATCACTGTATTTTTTCACCCCCCCCTTGTACCTCTCACAACTACTAAAGGTAGAATGAGAGAGAGAGAGAGAGAAAGAACCTGCGGGACCAGGGGGACTTTTCGCGAGAAAGGTGAGTGATTGGCCAACTGAGTAGCCTCGTTATCCAATCACGCGGCCGGAGGTGCGGCCCAAGTGATTGTAATATTATTATGACAGCTAGGTGTGCTCATTAGCGTTCTTGTGATGGCAGGCGGGAAATTAGTTATCAGTTAGCAGCATTCCGTCAACTGCCGCCACCCCCCTCCTCCCTCCGCCCCTCTTTCATTAGCAAACTTCATTACGAGATATGAAGTAATAATAATTAATAAGCGCAATTTTTGTTTTTTAATTTGCACTACTTTGAAAGAGGGGGGGGGGGGGGAAACAAGTTTATTCTCCGTATATTTTGCTTTTTTGTGTTTTTTGCAGTCAGTTTTAATTTTTTTTTAATTACGACGTGGAAAATGCTAATTGAATGCCATTAATTTGGGATTTAAAAATATTAATATTTGTGTATTTGATAATGATATTTGATTAATTACTCCAATTTAAATCGTTTTTCTTAGATAATTTTTATGGATTTGAAAATAAACTGATTATCGATCTGCCTCATTAACATCTTAATGACACAAAATAGTATGTTTAAAATTGAACTTACATGTTGTGTTTTATTTAAATGACAAAAAAATATATTCATATTAAATTTACGTATTTTGTTTCTTTTTATTCAAAAGGCTCACCAAGTGGATGAAAAAATCTGAATTAGAATACTGAATAATATTTTAAAATAATTTTAGAGCGAGAAATTTCCCTCATATATTATTTAAATAATTAATTTTTACAATAGGCCTACTGTATTTTTATTGATATTTAACCGAAACTAGGCCTATATCAAGGTGTGTGAATATTAATTAGACGATAAAAGAAGTGAGCAAAAATTTATAAAAACAATTAAATGCTAATATTAAAAAATGGTATTAAATTTAGAAATGGTGCTAAACATTATTCACGATGAGAAGAGTGTGAAACGTGCATTCTCCGAAAAATTGATGAATTATTTTCTGAAAATTTCAGAATTTGTAAATGCAAATTTTTGTGTGTAATAACGCTGATCTGTGAATAGGAAAACTCCTAATTAATAAGCGCAATTTTTGTGTTTTAATTTTATGCCACTTTGAAAGAGAGGGAAAAACCAGTTAATTCTCCGTAAACTTTAGTTTTTTTTGTGTTTTTTCTACATATTTTTAATTCTTTTTCAATTACGACATGAAAAATGCTAATTGAATGTCATTAATTTGAGATTAAAAAATAATATTTGCGTATTTGATAATGATATTTGATTAATCACTGTAATTTAAATCGTATTATGGATTTGAAAATGAATTCATTATCTATCTGCCTCATTAACACGTAATGACAAAATAATATACATTCATATTAAATTTACATGTTTAGTTTCTTTCTTTCAATACTTAGTGGAAAAATCTGAATTAGAGAATTAGCTTACTTAAAATATATTTCTAAAATAATTTTAATTTTAAAGTGAAATTCCACTGACATTTTATTTAAATAACTTTTTTAAATATAGGCCAATTTATTTATGTTTAACCGAAAAGCACATGAAGAGTGAGAATATTAATTGGACATTTAGAAGCGCACATAAATTTATCAAAACAATTGGATGCCAATATTAAAAAATTGGTATAGCATTTATATAGAAACGGTACTAAAAATTATTCCCGATGAAAAAAAAAAAGAGTGTGGAGAAATGCATTCCAAAAAATTGATAAATTATTTTCTGAAAGTTTCATAACATTTGTAAATGCAAACTTGTGTTATATGTTACACAAGAACGCTATAATCTGTGTGGGAAAACTCTTCCTTTTCCTCCAAATTAGCGGTCTTGTGATGGCAGGCGGGAAATTGGTTATCTATTAACAACATTCCAACTGCCAGCACCTTCCTACCTACGCCACTCCTTTTTTCATTAGCAAACTTCAATACGAGATATGAAGTAATAATATGTAATTAATAAGCCCAAATTTTGTGTTTCAATTTGCACTATTTGGAAAGAGGAGAAAAACAAGTTTGTTCTCCGTATAATTTAGATTTTTTTTTGCATTTTAAATTCATTTTTAATTACGACGCGAAAAATGCAGATAGAAAGGCCACAACAGACAAAATGCCCAACGAGGTGGCTGAAAAAAAAGATTCCCATAAAAAATATGGATGTCGAATACATATATCTAAACTATATCAAAAATACAGCAACCCAATAAAAGCAATAAAAACCAATAATTATGATGAAATATAAATATACTGCCCATAAAAAATTATGGTTGTCTCACCTAAGTATGGATAGCTTCTCGATTTATCCCAATATGTTTATCGTATTTCTTTTTAAACGTGTCAATCGTGTTAGAATTTACGACCCCAGGAGGTAAGCTATTCCATTTATTGACAACCCTATTAGAGAAAAACTACCTGCGACATCACAACCTAGAATTATCCCTTACTAATCGATACTGGTGTCCCCTTGTCGACGCAGTTGATTGACGACGTAATAAACCTTCTACCAGCCGAATTAAGATACGAATTGATTTTCTCATTTCCTGTCCTGATCCTTTAGATAGAGATATCGACCATGAAATTCATGAAAAAAAAAAAAAAATTCTCGTATGTTTTCTGGACTTGCCCACGTCCTTAGAAACAACATTCAAATCAAAACCAAAAATATATATATATATTTTATTCTACCTTAAAAATAGGTGATTTAAATTAAATTTATGGCGTAATGCTGAAAGGAATGAAATTTTTGTTTTGTAAATTAAGTTTGGAATCCGATGCATTCAGGAAAAAATAATTAAGTGCTTTCACATGAACAAAAAATATTTTCTTCTGATTAAGAAAACCGATGTTTCCAATTGGGAGCATTGGCCATTAAAAGGTTCTCATGCTCCATTTTATCCATCCCATTGAAAATTTTAAGGACTTCAATCATATCCCCCCGACATCTGAACTCTTCCAATATGTAAACATTTTCAAAAAATCAAGTCTCTCTTCATAGCTTAACACCCGTGCCATCATGAGCACGCATGGTTCTTCTCTGCAACCCCTCGACCAAGCCAATGTCTCTCTATAAGCACGTTCTCCAAAACCTGACGGTGTACTCAATAAATGCTAATTAATGAAATTAATTTTTTTAATGAGATAAAAAAAATTAGTAGCCTATTTGTGTATTTGATAATGATATTCGATTAATTACTTTAATTAAAATCGTATTCCTTTGATCATTTCTATGGATTTGATAATAAACTCATTATCGATTTGCCTCATTAACACCTAATGACAAAATAATACATTTTTTAAATCAAATTTATACATGTTTTGTCTTTTTTAATGACAAGAAAATGTATTCAAATTAAATTAAATGTCTTAGATTATATGGGCATTGTATAATATTTTGTCATGTGTATATATTTGTTTATAATTTTTATTAATTGCATTTTTAATTGGGTTGCTGTATTTTTGAAATATATGACATCCATATTTGTTATGGGCATCTTTTTCTCAGCCACCTCGTTGGGCATTTTGCCTGTTGTGGCGTTGTATTTGTATTTGTATAAATTTACATATTTTGATTTTTGTTCGATAGCCTACAAAATATCTTCGAATTTTAAAATATACTTTCAAAATAATTTTAAAGTGAAATATTTGATAATGTTATTTAATTAATTACTCTAATTTAAATCGTATTACCGATTTGAGATTAATCTCTTTATTGATCTGCCTCATTAACACCTAATGATAAAATAATATATAGGCCCTATTCTTATTAAATTTACATGAATTTTGTTTCCTTTCTTTAATACTAAATGGGGGGGGGGAAATCTGAATTAGATTACTAAAAATAAATTTTTTAAATAATTTTTAAAGCGAAATTCCACTCATATTTCATTAAAATAATTTCTTACAATGTATTGATGTTTATCTGAAAAGCACATACAAAGGTTAATTAGATATTATAACAAAAAAAAAACAATATTAATTACACATAAATGTGCACAAAATGCATAAAAATAATTAAATGCCAGTATTAAAAAAAATGTTTCGTATTTAAATTCAAAACGATACTCAACATTCCTCAAAAGGAATGTGGAACGTGCATTCGAAAAAAAAAAAACGATAAATTATTTTCTGAAAATTTCAGAATTTGTAGATACAAATTTTTTGTTTAAATATCTGTGGAATAGTTAAAAAAATAGCGGGAAAAAAACTTAAAACTGCCTTAATTGGTATTCAAATTTATAAAAACGATACTGGAAGTTATTCACGAGAAGAAAAAAATGTGTGCATTGCGAAAAATTTATAAATTATTTTATGAAAATTTCAGAATTCGTAAATGCAAATTCAAGTTATATGTGTGGAGTTGTTGAAAAATGGTGGAGAAAGATCTTAAAATTGAAGAGAACTAAATTTGAAATGAATGTAGTTTTTTTTGTGTGTGTGTGTGTGTGTGTGAAAAAAACGCATTGTGTGAGCATTTTTTGTGTGTGATCATTATCTAGTTCGTTGCACATCTCTTTTAAACGCTCTATAGAGCGTGAACTCTCTTCCTCTTTTTTTTTTTAACAGACCACCCACGTCACTATTTCCACCATTTCTTATTCAAAGTTGCTCTAGAACATCAACCATGCTGCAGCATGAGAATTCGGAAGAAAATTGGAATTTCTTATCGTTTTAAAAAAAAAAGCAATAGTAAGTTAATTAATTAATTATTTTTTACTAATTAAATAATTCACTTTCCTCAATTAACCTATTAGGAATTTCTAAAAATTTATTTTTCTATGTTTTATAATTTTACTAATTATCATGGTTCGCTCTTATAATTACGCAAAGAAATAGGTATCATATCCAATTACTTTTTAATTTTTTCACAGTTACGGAAGGTAATTAAATGAAAATTAATATTATTGAATTGTAAAAAAAAAATTGTTTTCTTATGCTTTCTAAAATGCGTGAAGTTCAAAAAATATTTTTGCTGGAATTTCGAGAATTTTACAATACACATAAATTTCAAGATTATCCATAATCATGCGTATTTAGTCTATTATGAAAGAATGAAAATTCTCACGTTTATAGATGAGATTATTATCCTAAAATAGTTTGAATATTTGTGACATGATATTCTCTTCAACGATTATACTGAATAATATTTTTTCATTATTATTATCAAAATAATTTCTGTTATGTGAGATGCGTTGAAATTTCTTGAATAATCCATTTTTTAGTTATACAGTCGATCCCGCTTACAACGTTCCTATTTAGAACGTTTTCCCGCATATAACGTTCCCATTTAGAACGTTTTCCCGCATATAACGTTCCCATTTAGAACGTTTTCCCGCATATAACGTTCCCATTTAGAACGTTTACCCGCTTACAAGGAAACGCTCCCAAGCTAAACTCATAGAATTCGACGAAAATTTTACAGGCGTTAGTAGATGGCTCAAAATATGTACTGTGAAAAAAATAGCTACGGAATTGCGTTAGGAGAGGAGTAAATTAATGTTGAAAATTGGGTCTGGTATGCCAAACCAGTACAGTTAGCATCAATTGGCGACTTTGCATTCTTGAAAATTAACGAGAAAACATCTAATGCGTTTATACTATCAAAACGTGCTTTATGCTGTATTTGGAGGCGTGTTAATATTTGCAAAATAGCTTCTTAAAAGTATCACCCGAAAACCAGAATATGCTGATTAGATGCATCAGTAATATCTTGCATAGTTTACAACAGATATAATTGATTACAATTGATTCAGGTCGAATGAAAGGGTTAATTTCTTTATAAAGTGAAAGTGTTACAAATATGAGGCTCATTGAAGAAATGCATAAAGCAGAAACGTATTTTTCACCAGCTACAGAGAGCGAATATTTTGGATGCACAGTTTTTTGTTTCCAGCAATCAAGTGCATTGTTTGCAATAAATATGAGAAATCCACAGGATTCTCGAAATACCCAGGATGCGTTTCTGTGTATGAGCATGCATGCCATGAATATTTCCACATGTTGACGTAGCGTTGTTATGTGCAATGGATTGTATTTTAAAAACATCGTCTCGATGAAAGAAATCGATTTGTATTTGATCAATCATTAAATTGAAAATTTTCGAACGAAATTTTTCCACACCCGAAAACCGTACCTATCAAGCGGTTGTATTAGATGAGTGGTTTTAGGTGGCATCACAAACACATGAACGGTTTTATCCGGTGGCGTATAATACTATCAAAATCAAATTGTTGTTTTTGAAGGGTGACCAAGAATCCACTAAAAGTAAGGTTTCATTATTTTGGGTGTTTTTAAAATACAATTCTCCGATAAATATTCGCGCAGTTCTTTTTGGATCCCCATTTTCCCCGATTTCGAAGCGACGGTATAAATATTGCCAACTTGAAACGCTTCCGAATTGTCATTTAGGTTCAGAATACACAATAAATAAAGGCAATAGCAGCATTCCATCTTTGCTGATTGGTGGCATTCCAGTATATGAATGGGTCGTAGCATGGATAGATTGTGCAGCATTTTCAATCAGTTTTGAACCCAAAAAATCAATCGTTCTTCCCGAATGAATTTCTTTATTAAAATCCGATGAATCAGTATTAAACATCTGGTTATCTTTCAACTTTATCTTTCATCATTCTTAAAAAAAAATACATACATCATTTACATATGCTTTTTTCAAGCAGTTACAACATGATCCTCTTCATAAATCTGCTTTTGAGCGATCATTTTAGTAACTTTTCTACTAACAATTCGACATTTCTGTTCAAAATTACAGAGCTATTTTCCGGAAGCTTTGAATGACATTTTTAGAGATAGAGATTTATTACAAGTCCAGCTTTTCAAATCCAAGTCATGCACGTTTACATGCCTGCGCCTCGCATACTGAAACTTATGAAAAACATTTTTGAATTTCGTATAGTTTGTGCCTCTTATCACCAAATTTGTTGACTTGATTTTCCCACATTATTCAATGGCTGCTCTTTTAGTTTCAAATGGGATACGCTGGACTTCCTCATTTGACTCTTCACCTACATACATTTCATCATTTTCATCTACAATGTCAAAATCAGAATTCTCAGATTCACTTTCATCAACCGATGACTCGAAATCCAGAGTGCCTTCTGCTTCATAACTAAACATTTCGCGAATGCATTCAAGGTTCTTTCAAAATTTCCATTATTTTATTTTTATTATTATTTTATTATTAAATTAATTTCGGCTTCTGTAAAATCTGTCAGTTCCATTTCTTGAACAGAGAATTCGTGGTACAGAAACCACATCACGTTGGACACTTTATGTGGTGGCATTTTCTATTTGAAAGCCACAGCTGGTTTAAAAAAAATAGATTCAAAAACATCGAGGCAATGCAATTTCATGCGAAAGACTTTTCAGCACTAAACAAAACAAAAACTTATTGCAACTCGCTAATTTGTTTCACTTATGTAAAATAAAAGTGTAGGAAATGCACGATTAGACTAAAAATATTCAAACTGAATTTCAAACATTTTTGAATGCAAAATACCCAAAAATAACTTTACAACACAGATTGAAACTCATTCGGAGGAAACACAGACAGTTCATTTAAGAATTTGCCGTTTTTCTCTGAATCCTCGCCAAGTAGGGTTGCATTTGGTGTTGAAAATGTTGATTTGTATTCATTTTTTCAAGCTTTTCTGTTGCAATTCCGCTACTTTTTTCACAGTACATATTTTGAGCCATCTACTAACGCCTGTAAAATTTTCGTCGAATTCTATGAGTTTAGCTTGGGAGTGTTTCCTTGTTAGTATGACTCATTTTCGTGGTCCCAACTTTAAGTAATTCAAACAAGAAATGATAATCATTATCATTTCTTCTTTAAATCGTTTTCCCGCTTACAACGTTTTTATGACGGTTTTTGGAAAACGTTATAAGCGGGATCCACTGAATTTTCGCACTGATGAGAAAATAGTGAAGGTCAAGAGACTCCTAATTTAGTACCGTTTTTTTTTTTTTTTTTTTGCAACCCGTGGCTCCCTTGCTTCATCGTAAACCCACGGCAAACTATCGTCATTCATTTACTACTAGTTAGAAAAATGGATGCCATAATTTTTTGAATTACCGTCCCTGAATATATTAATATGCAGGATTTATTATTATGATATTATTAGCACAAGAAAAGATGTGCTAAATTTTACGAAATGATATAGTTAGGACTACACACAAAACCAAACATCTCTCCATAGTTTACCGGGTCAGAATTGAATCACGAAGACGCTACAGAGTGCTTGATGGTGAAATTGACCAGGTAAGGAAAAGATACTGACTTAGAAGAGTCACAAAATGGCATTTTATAAGCAATGGTTACAAGAATGACTCAAAAGAGCGACTGCCAACCTGAATGCACGGCTCAAATACGCGATGGAGGAATTGACGAACTAAAAAAAAACTCTCTCGCTCTGTAAACTGAGCGGCCTTTTATCTGACCGCATAGTCGGCGTTACGAAAATTTGCTCCCCAAAGGTAGGCCTGACAGGGCTCCAGCACTGGGCCCTGGAAAATTATCATAATTTTTTGTTATTTGATGCTATAAAAACCACTATATAGAAGGGCCCGTGAAAAAAGTCTAGCTTGGAGCCCAACAAAAATCTCAGCCTAGCGGCCCTGCTTCAGAAAGAAGAGGGAGGGCACGCTTGTTCCCGACAATAAATTTGCATACGAGTTTGTCTTCTTCAACCATAAAATCACTACCAGAATGACTTCCCAACGAGTAATTTGTATATAGCGTACTGAATATTATTCTGAAAGGGGTCCGTGGCCCCTCCCTTTTAATTGACACATAGGAGTACGTGGAACACAAAAAAATTTTAAATCATGTATCACACGTATTCCCATAAAATAGTTCAATATTTGATGCAACCCTCTATCAGGGAACAATATTTAAATTGTTGATAACGAATTTAAATGAAATTCTTATAAACAAAATAAAACTTAAAATTGTTAATTTTTTTTAAATTTTACCCTGTAGATGCAAAAATGCAGTGAAAAACGCTATAAATTTTATTTTTTGTGAATATCGTTATCTAAAAATCAAATCTTTTTAAAAATAAATAAATAATTACCAGAGAGAAAATGAAGAATATTTGCATCCAAAATTTTTTAAGTTGAAAAAAAATTCGATTCAATTAAAAATTCTAAAATTTAAATTAATATTTTAATTGATATAAATGTTGTTTTTGTTTTAACTTGTTAAAAATTAGAATTCTATTCGTAATTATATAGTGAAACTTCACTCAAAAATTATATTTCCGAAATACAAATGCAAATTCTTTAAAAAAATTAACAAATTTAGGCTCTAGGTGATGGTCACGTCAAAGGTTTTGTGACGTCACTTCTACAAATTGAAAATTTAATTGCCAAAAGCTCCAAATATATTGCGCATTTTACGTCCACCCAAATAGACATGGATACTTTTATTAACTTATTTTTGAGAGACCCACTCTCCAAATTCTTGTCACCGAATTGCACAATTTGCATATGCAGTCGATCCCGGTTATACCGTTCCCACTTATAACGTTTTCCCACTTGGTGCGACTTATTTTTTCGGGGTCTCACCTCTTAGTAATTCTCATTAAGATTTCCCGTTTAAAGCGTTTTCCCGCTTACAACATGGTGGTTTTTCAAAAACGTTATAAGCAGGATCCACTGTATATGATAACTGGTTACTTAAATAACATATTTGAAAAGTTTAAAATAAATTGAGCATTAATTTAGCATGTTTTTATTTGTAACTAATGTAACGTTTCAATTAATGTAAATCAAGTAACTTAATTTAATAAAAGTAAATTAGTGATTACGATTTTGGGAAATGTTATGTACCTTGTGCCAAAAAAAAGGGAAAAAACTTTTTCCACTTTTAAAAAATTTATTTCTGTTCATGGTCAGGAAAAAAAATTGAGATAGAAAATCAATATAAAATTTCTTAAAATTTCATTTTTGAAAAGTAATAAAAAATCAAATTTTGTATACACAAATTAAAAAAATATATTATGACACAGTATTATTGAACTTTTTATTTTCCAAAAATATTCATTTCATACAAAAATTTCCATGAAAATTATTTGAATTTTTTTTAATATTATGGGTTAACTGATTGAAACGATGAAATTTAATTAACTGAAACTAATGTGATGATATCACATTCCCAAATTCCTATTGATTCATTTGATCGATAAAGAAATACGCAAAGAGATCACAGCGTTCCTTTGATTTTGGGGGGGGGGGGTCCTGGACAAAATATGCATTGGGCAGGACCGCAACTAGGATTTTTGCCACCCGGGGCAAACATTATTTTACCGCCCTCACAACTTTAAAATTCGATAATTTATAACACACACACACACTGCCGCCATCTAAATTTTGTCACCCGGGGCAGTTGCCCCCCTCTCTAGTTCCGGCCCTGCATTGGGGGAACCCAACGACTAAGCTCATACATGTTTAGTTAGTTGTAGCGTAATAATAAATTATACAGTAGGCGTATTAAAAATTTAATTTAAATTTAAATACATTTTTGAATTGAACTATTTTATGCTAAAAAAAAAATTGTGTACTTCGCAATTCGTATGTTATACAGTAAAAGTCTATTACAACGATTGATCACAATAGGAAAAATTGCCGCTATAACGGACATCTCGTAATAAACGAATTTTAGTTTGCACCGTGGAAACATAAATAGGGTAAAACCAAACTAGACAAAAATTTACACCTTTTTTTTTTCTTAATTTTCAACTACTTTCTCGGAAATATGCATCTAAAGTTAACCGCTTATGAATAAACAATGTTGGTTGTGTGGAAAATTTTTGCACTTTTTCGAATGCAGCAGTTTCTGCAACTGGAGTATTTGTTGCACTATAAAAGTGTCCGATAACATTTAATGCAGAGAAAATGATTAAGACCTGTTTGCCCTGTGTCCAGTTTTGGAAGATTCCAAGAAAATAGAGGGTGGGGGAAGATTTTTCAAGGGAAATGACAACGATGTCAAAACAACTATAAACCACACATGCACCTCGTCCATATTCCTCTGCGGAACTTCTAACGAATGTTGGAATGCGCGTGAACGGGTTGCGAACCTAACGCGAAGTTTGTTCCTGTGTAATGCTTGTTATGTGTAGTGCTACTACTTAACCGAACATGCACCTCGTACACATTCCTCTACGGAATTTCTAACGAATCGGCACGTGCCGGAATGTGTGTTCTGAGTGCATGATTGGCCCTTACGTATTTATGTCGTCGAGTTGTGCTTGTTTCGTGTTCACGCTGCCCTCTGGTTTCCATTTTCTGAAGTAAAGATGGAAATGCTTGAATTTTCATGTTTTGTCAGTACCTGTTCTCTACGGACAGACTTTTTCAAATGGGAGACCGGCTCACATTCGTGCCTCGAAGCTGGAAACCCGCAGAAAGCCAACTTCAGCCGACCACCACTGTGCCGTCAACGGGGTTCGAACGGGGATCCTCAGGACGAGAGTCCAGCACGATGCCATCAATTTTTCTACCTATGAGTGAAGTGTAACGATTGAATAAATGTATCATTGTAGAGGCCTATTGCTCTTTGTGGCGAGACTTTTTAGCAAGTGGATCGGCTCGCATTTGCGTTTCGAAGTTGGGAACCACATAAAACGAACTTCAGCCGACCACCACTTTGTCGACGGTGGGGGGGGGGGGGTCCGAAACACGGTCTTCCCGATGCAAATCCGTCACCATGACCGCCACTTAACCACCACAGCGGCACGATGTCAAAACCAGAGGTCACGCCCCACCTGCCCAACCAATACATACAACGATAAATCCGAAATTTAGACATTGGCCAGCCAGTTCACGAAGTAGCTGGTGATTCCTAGCCAAAGTCCGATAACAAAAGACATGATTCGTGATCATCGTCAAGTTGGGGTATTTTTCGTGATAACTATGTCCACATTAGTTATGGCAACCCATAAAACCACAGTCACGATGCGGTAATCATTTTTTCCTGAAAAATTTGGAGGGAGAAAAAAACTATATGGTTATATAATTATTTATAGTGTTTTCTCTGCAATTCCACTGCTTTTTCCCTCGTCACATGCAGCTAATCGAATATAGCTGTTATATATAGACATGTATCACACGTTGGCGATTAAAAAAATGGATTTGACCCCTACCGGGCCGTCTTATACCAGCGCATAGAGCTTTGTCCAGGGATCTCCGGCCACTTCGCGAAATGGCCGGCCTAAGTCCGAATCACTTCCGCAATTCGGACTTTGGCCAAAATCACGACTTTCGTGATCCAAACTTTCACACCAATACTCATCGAGATTTCCTTTATAAAGCGTTTTCCCACTTAAAACGTTTTCATGGTGGTATATTGAAAAACGTTATAAGCGGGATCCACTATATTCATCCTGGGTAGCCTATAATAGACTAGCAGGCAGTACAAATTAAACATTACATCCACTACATCGGGGGGGGGGGGGGTGGCGGCACGATTTTTTTTTTTAATCGTGAGCACCATCTATGCTCAGTAGCAGAAGAGCACCGACATGGAAACTGCAATACATTGAAAGAATTTTGCCGCTTGTCGGTCGAGGGGTTAGGGAGCTAGCTTTTTTACTGTGCAGGTCTGGGTTCGGGCTTGGATGTATACCAACACTAACAAATTTCCTGGATTCCCAGCTCCCACATGGAAAATGGAAACTGAAATACTATATGCTCAGACGCAGGCTCGCAAGATATGGAACTTGGAGTACATCTACTACTACTACTACTAAACCACACATTCATCTCGTTCATATTCCATTGCGGAACTCCTAATGAATTGGTACATGTTGGAATATGCGTGTTTGGGCCTTAGTTAGACACCACAATTATTTAAAATCTCCAATACTAAAAATTTACATGACCAGAGGCAAATTTATGGTTTAGCTCGCTGTGGGCTACAAAAATTTTGCCGCCCTTCCCCTCATCCTTGTCTAATTTTCTTTACGATTTATTTCTTAAATTTGCCGGGCTATAATCCGCTCAGCCCGTAAACATGCCTCTTTTTCTTATTTACTTTTTCGTCAATTTTTCCCTCTTGACCTGGTCCTTTGCTTTCTAGGCCACTTTTTGGTAACTCACATGCTGGCACATTGCTTTTGTCACTCACGGGCTTGCAAACTGTAGGTCACTATTTTTGGTCACTCATATGCTAGCGAACTCTGTCACTCGCCGACTCGGTCCCCCTCTCTCTCTGGGAAGAGGATTTATAGATTTGTAAATTCCACCGTCCTTGTCCCATTATACTAATTTTCGTGGCCATTCATTTCTCCAATTTACCGCCTTCGGCTTATATCCCGCTAAACCCCTCTGTAAATACGGCTCTGCACATGACATTATGCTTTTGAGCCATACCTTGTCGACGACAAAGATGTTGAGAAAACTGGAGGGAGACAGAGCTTTGGGACAGTAATACCAGAAACAAGAATGTACTCTATCACAAGGGGCAAGTTTGCGCTTTGATGCCCTCATCTAGTAATTTTTCCGGAACGGTACAATGAAGGCAGATTAAGAATTCGACTTCTTACTTGTCCGATCTGTGGCGTACTATACAATACAATATAACACAATACAAATACAACGCCACAACAGGCAAAATGTCCAACGAGGTGGCTGAGAAAAACATGCCCATAATAAATATGGATGTCATATATTTCAAAAGTACAGCAACCCAATTAAAAATGCAACTACAAACACTATATATACATGATGAAATATTATACAATGTCCATAAGAATTAAGAACTCGGATAACCACATAATGACTCGTATAAGAACTCGGATTAAACCATAAGAATTAAGAATTACTAGAATCGGCTTGGTGAAAATAATTTTTTAAATAAAAGTCGCCTCATTATATTTTCTTTTTACAGGGAAAGTGTCAGTAATGATCACTCATCAACAAGAACTGAAATGTGAATTGAGTTATCCCGCATAATTAAGAACGATAAAATGATTAGACCAAAAAACAGAACAATCTTCTTAAAAGCGGGATGTATGGTCACGCACACTCTATTTTGTCTCTCCATAGCTTCACCAGCATCTCCAGTGGTAAAGCACTGCCAGCCTCCCGCAAGAGTCTTCTTTAGAGGCAGCACATGAGGCTTTGGACCGAGGCGGCAGTTGAGCTCGAGCCGCCCTTGGTATAGTTAGTGCCTATGATACATTAAACTTCAGAACTAAAATAAGTAGGTTCCTATGTGGACAGAATCTAACGGGATCATAATAAGGCCTACTGTACTACATATCGCATTGATAACTAAAAAAAATTTCAACATACACTCATTCCGTATCATACAAAATTTTCATTTTCGAAATACGTGTGACATAAATTTCACACATTCCTTTGCCTTTCTCAGGAATGGCCAACCCACGCGTGCCACAAATGTAAAACCATGGTATCAGAAGTGGCACGCTTTTCAAAATTAAAGAAATTATGTTCCATTTTTCAATCAAAGAAATTCTCGCCAAATTTTGAACAATCCCTTTCTTGTGAATGATAGTCTTGTAGGCTGCCAAGCCTACATTTAATATGGTAGGCACTATTAAAATAATAACTATGTCATGTCTTTCTATCCAATGCATTTCTGTGCGCTAACCCCTCGATGTGGCACTCCCTGCGGCAGCAATCTTTTTCTGTGTTCATGTCGCCGTTTCTGTTGCACCCCTATGTTAGGAAAGTTTCTGACAAGGACGAACCGGGTAATGGAACTCGCGACACCTCTGAACTGAATTCCGGAATTGAGCATTCTAATTTCCGCTTTCCCGGGAGTGGGGAAAAACCCGGGAAACGTAAATCCCTAATTGTGATAATAATCACAGCAGACCAAAATAATATGAAAATTGGAATGCAACTTAATATTTTCACACCATTTTTACTAACCTATTTAAATAGGCTAGTAAGAAAATTGACTTTAAATTGAGATTTCAATACCACAGGTAACGAGCACTCTTCGGTGCTCACGAGCAACAAGCTGAAGATAATTCTCTTGTAAAATATAATAATAGCCTACCTGCAAGACATAAAACTTCAATACTAAAACAATTTTTTCATTGCAACCCATTTAAACAATATCACACTAACACCTAAAAAATTAATATTAATTTCAACCCACAAAATTTGCGTTTTACACCAAAACCATGAAAATAAAGATACCGAGTTATATAAAAATTCCTAAAATTCCTTAAACAAAAATAACCATAAAATTGTCCGTGAGAAAAGGAATCCTCTTCTATATCTATCGAGTCCTAGAAAGAGTTTCCATCTAAACTAAGGAAATACATGGATGTGACAGCGAAGGAGCAGCAAAATAAGGAGCAAGAAAAAACCACTTCCTGTAAATCAATTTCTTATCCGATTTCCGGAATTAGCTTCCCTCCGGATATAAGATCCCGGTTACATCGGCTCCATTCCTCTCTCCTACCCCCACACACACACATATATATACCTGTCCTCTCTCTCCTTTTCTCTCTCGGAAGATCTTTCAAGACGCACCGTAAGCTTTCCACACCTATATAAGATAAAAAAAAACGGGATTGTTCCATTGACCGGGGTTTTGGGTCCCTTCGGGGGCTTCTCAACATACATATATACATAAATTTCCCGGAATTTATTTATTTTTCCTATGTACAGGGTGTCCCATAAATTCGTAAATAGTTTCAAGATTCGTAAAAAATGGAGGAATTGGTATATTTGAATGCGGTTTTTGCGGAAAAGTTATTCTCATGAGGGGGGGATTTTTTTTTGTACCGTAATCCGGGGCTTTTTTGCATCTAGAGGGTAATTTTGCACCAATCCTGCAAAAAAAAAAAGATTCATTGTTGTCTAGCGGCTGTTTTAATGAATATTTCCGAACGGTTTCGGTTTTCCCGACAAGAGACATTATTGGTCAACTCATGTATTTGAGTTAGTGATGCATCCGCCATTTTGGATATCGTTTGCTAAACATTCTGTGCTAGTTGATTTCACCTGTAATTTTTGTCAAGAAAAAGTTGCATTTTTCTGTCAAAAAACGACTTAATTTGAAAGTAAATGCTGTTTTAATGGTGTTAGGGTGTATTGCTGCTGCTGATTTCAAAACTGGTGTTAGTTTTGCCGAATTGGCTGCAGTCGTTGAGATAATGCATACTCTCAACAATGTGACTTGTATACTGCTTATGCACTACCATTGAAATTCAGTTTTCACCCTGTCTCAAAAAATTAGAATCAATCTGACAAAAGCAATAACAGATTTGGAACAAACGCTCCAAAATCACCCTAAAATCCCTAAAATTCTGCCAATGAGTTACTGAATTTATTTATAACGCACAGTTTCAATATGATTTCTATGTTGCCCATAGGCGTACGCAGAATTTTCTCAAAGGGGTTTCAATTTCTTTTTCTTCTCGGGGGGGGGGGGGGGGTTTCAATTTTTTTTCTTTTCAAGGAGGGGTTTTTTACGTTTTTTCCTGCAAAATAACACTATAATCTCGGCTTGAGGGGGAGTTAGAACCCCAAACCCTACCCCCCCCCTCCCGTGTACGCCAATGATGCTGCCTATGTATTACCATCGAAATTTAATTTTCACTTTATCTCAAAAAACCAGAGCCAATCTGACAAAATCAGCGCCCCAAAATCACCCTAATACCACTAAAATATCTTTTGGAACAAAATCAGTGTTGAGCAGTGATATTTATCACTATATGCTCGATAGTAATTCAATGGTTCTGAGCAAAACTTGGGCTACTTTGCACCACCAGCAAAGTCGTGTGAAGCGACCCCAAAGTAGTTTTTTCAATTCGTTTCAAGCTTGATTTAGTTCAGTATCAATTTTATTATGTTCAAAATGAATATCGCTTGTCTCTTGTTTGTGTGTTGATAAAATAATACCAAATTTCATTCATATCAATTGTTTTTTTACATTTTAAAATGGGATGTGTTGCGTTTCTTTGTGCATTGTGATCATTTTTTTCCATTAAGACCACAAAGACCCATTCCCTGTCAGTTTCCCGTAGTACTATGATAAGTAACTAACACGATAAATTTTACTTTGGGCGACAGTGCTCCAAAATATTGGCTGTTCAAGAAATACTCAATACACAGGGTGTCCACTCTTATCGTTATCCAATGGCTATTTCCTGAACCACCGGTTTTAGACACAACTTTCAATTAGAAAAAATGGCTAAAAAGATGTCACTCAACATCTTAAATGCCGTTCAAATGAAAAAATTTCTAATAAAAAAAAGTGACAAAATTTAAATTTTTATACAGTATCCCCGTCCTCCTTTTCCTCATTCGTGATGTTCTTTCCCCCTTTTTCCTGTTTTTGAATTCAAATGTCTCAGCGAATATCGCACTTAGAAACATGGAATTTTTTTGTTGGCTTCAGAAGAGACAAGGTAATACCTTGAGGTCTTTTTATTGCAACTTATAGAAATTAGAATTTTGTAATTTTTTTGTTATTAATTTTTTTTTCTCATTTGAACGGCATTTAAGATGTTGAGCGACACATTGGAAACATTTTTTCTAATTGAAAGTTGTCTCTAAAACTAACGGTTCCGGAAACAGCCATTGGAAAACGATAAGAGTGGCACCCTGTATAAGGTGCAAAAAAGTAGCCCGCTCCTATGGGTTACTTTGCACCAATTTAAAAAAAAATCATAAACATTAAAAAAAATTTTTTTTGATGGCAGCAGACCTGTTCTCACATCATCTTTAAAAAATTATCTATATATATCAAGTAACATGTCCTCACTGATTCATTGGCAGATTCAATATCGTCGAGTTCAAACCGCTGGAGCTACAAATATGAAATTTGGTCAGTAGTTTTACTTCATGACGTAAAGACTAACTAAGAAGGGGTTTTTGAAATTCGACCCTCAAAGGAGTCATAAGGGGTTCAAAGATTACATAGGGAAATGGGAGATCACACCGAGCCGAAATCGCTGAAGCTAAAAATATGAAATTTGGTCAGTATTATATTTCATAATGTAGACGCACACTCTATAATATAAAACTGGATTTCTGAAAATTCAACCCCCAAGGAAATCATGATAAGTTCAAATAATATATGGGCGAGTCATCGCCGAGTAATTTTCAGATTACCAAATCCACGCGAGCGAAGCCGCGGGTAACACCTAGTTTTATATATATGCTTTGTCTTGTGTATGCATGAGTTTTTCCTAATAAAGTCCCAAAAAACGGTGCAAAATAGCCCCCCCATGTTACGTTACAGAAATGAAATTAGTTTAAATGTTTGTAGATAAGGGAGCTGCATGAAAGTCCGGCCGTAGTGATTGGACCTGGACCTTTTTTTTTCAATTTCCTCTGCGTCCGAAACGTTCGTAAAGCTTCGGTCGACGATTCGTGGCTGAGGTAAAACTACTTCACACCAATAGTACCTTATCCACCAACGTCAACATCAGAACGGAACTCTTATGTATGCGCCAGTAACAGGAAAATTCAGAAACGAGCTGCTTATCGTACACCGTGCATTTTATAGGACTATGAAAGAAACAATTTCACAATTGATTAAAGAAAATATCTCAGAATTACGAAAGGAAATATCCCAGATGATGAGGAAGAAAATATCCTAGAATTGGTGAAAGAAAATATCCCAGAATTGGTGAAAGAAAATATCCTAGAATTGGTGAAAGAAAATATCCTAGAATTGGTGAAAGAAAATATCCCAGAATTGGTGAAAGAAAATATCCTAGAATTGGTGAAAGAAAATATCCTAGAATTGGTGAAAGAAAATATCCCAGAATTGGTGAAAGAAAATATCCTAGAATTGGTGAAAGAAAATATCCTAGAATTGGTGAAAGAAAATATCCCAGAATTGGTGAAAGAAAATATCCTAGAATTGGTGAAAGAAAATATCCTAGAATTGGTGAAAGAAAATATCCCAAAATTGATGAAAATCTAGAAATTATTGAAGAAATACTGTGAAAAAAATGCAGAATTCTAGAATGATTTCTTTCTAGTTTTTTGCAGATTTCCAGAATTTATGAAAGAAACTATTATTACCGTAAGTACGCACCCCCAAAACACGGAGAGCCTGGTGCTACCGCAGCTGTCGCACACCCCTAAGGCGGCTCTGATGTCTACATATAAATAAACAGCTTTTACTTTCCAAATAAGTTGTTTTTTGACATAAAAATGCAACTTTTTCATGACAAAAATTCCACGTGAAATCAACTAGCACAGAATGTTTAGCAAACGATATCCAAAATAGCGGCTGCATTTTCATAAATGAGCTGTTAATGATACACCCTGTATTTTACACAGCACTGTTATTTGCATATTTCCAGTGATTTTCTTTCATGCAGTGCTCCATATCGACAAAAACTTGTACCAAAAACATCCCCTTCGTGAGAATAACTTTTCCGCATTCAAATATACCAATTCCTTCAACTTTTATGAATTTTTGAACTATTTGCAAATTTATGAAATA
The DNA here is from genome assembly GCF_987345545.1 of Pholcus phalangioides. Classification (NCBI taxonomy): domain Eukaryota; kingdom Metazoa; phylum Arthropoda; class Arachnida; order Araneae; family Pholcidae; genus Pholcus; species Pholcus phalangioides. The sequence continues at coordinate 30,551,781 of NW_028301610.1, read as the reverse complement.
CCCTGTATTTCAAAATAAGAAATCCATAAATTCTAAAATTTTGAAGAGATCTCTTTCTCCCATTATATTCGGTCTTGTAGTATTATTAAATTTCAAAGGAAATTCTTTAAATTCCTTTCATTTTTATAATATACTTCCTTTCATAAACGTTTTTTCTTGGAATTTTTCCGGATAAAAAATATATTTCTATTTTATATTATAACGCACTGTTTTTTTATGGGTTACCAGATACGATTTTTTTGCTGTTTTCTGTGGAAATTGGGGAAAAAGTCGTTTATATATATATACGATTATATGTATTTGTCGTATACGGTATGAAAAATCGTAAAACAAAAATTTTCGGATGCTTTTCCTGTTGGTATTTGGATATTTGGGAATGGAATTTCGGTTGTAAATTCAAGAAAGGATGGCTTTGTTATTGTTGAAGGAATTTATTGGGAATTATTCGGTTAGAAGAGATATGTATTATGTGCGTTAATTAACGTGTGATTATTAATTTAGATGTAATCGAGTGATTACCTTTTGGAATTTTGATTTATTGAATGCTGATTTGCTCTCATTATATATAGCGTAATTTGAGAGATTTTATTGCTCTGATTCAGTGGTTCTCAAACTTTTCAAGCCCGCGGCCCGGTTTCATTCATTTTTGAGAGTCGATGGCCCGGTCAAACACACGACCACCGGAAAATGAATGAGGAAAAATGAAACGGCTACTAATCACTCGCTGCTCGTTATGAATGATGTCAGGGCCCGGAGGTTGAGAAACACCGCTCTAATTGACCCGAGTGGTGTTTTGATATGATTATATAAGTTTACTAACTCGGGGGGAAGGGGTCACAAAGAGGTGGCTCATGAGCCTGATATGAAGCTTTGAGAGCCTTTCCGGCCCACTTAATTGAATTCAATAACTACCGAATTTTTAGTATGAAATTTTTAGTATTTTAAACGATGCCTATGTAGGAAAAAGCTCTACGCGCGAGTAAGAAAAAGCTTCATTACAAACATTATTATTTTTTCAGTTTTTGATTCATTGAATATGGAAAAATACTAATTGGAAAAATATCGGGCCTCTTCTAATCAGCCTTGTATTTTTAAGCATATTGTAATAAGCCCGTAGGCTTACACTTTTAACCCTTTACGCGGTTTTTAAAACTTTCCTGATTCCCATTATAATTGCCACATTTGAAATAAAAGCGTGTTAAGAACCCGAGATATTTCGGGGTGACCGAAATGAAGATCTAGTTTGACGAAATATCTCGGGATTGCCACTGTAAGGGTTAAGATGATTATAAAATTTGCAATTGTTGCTTAGTTTCATTCAGGCTTTTTTTAATAAGCGGGATTTTTCAAATTAGCTCCTATGTCTATGACATAATACATCTAATTGATTTGGCTCTTTTCTGGATTTGAGTTCACAAATCCTGTCTAGCTAATGCATTTAAAATGTATACCATAGCAGTGGTGCTAGAAAATTAGCCATAAGTAGCCGTAGTACACCAAAATGAGTCAAAAATAGAATCATAGCCGATCAAAATGAATATAAAGTGGTCGTAGTTGACAAAAAAGTTTTTTTGAGCGCAGAACGAACCTGAAATGACCATTTAAGAGAAATAATGAAACCAAATGGATGTAAATGAGGCTATACGAACCCAAATTGGCTTTTAGGGTAAACAAACGGACCACAGGGTGACCATGCTGTGCCAAAAAAGAACCAAAAAATGAAGTGGTGTGACAAAAAAAAAAAAACCTAAAAAATATCCGTAGCGTGGCAAAAAAATACAGTATATCCCAAAAATCTTCACGGCGATACAAAATATCATGACAACATGAAAAATTGAAACTTTATATCCATCATACTTATACAATCGAAATTAAAATATTATTATTTATATTGATATTCATTGTCAAAATCACACTTAATCTATGGGTCGTAGGGGCTTTCGGGATGAGTCGCAAAAATCCACATGTAATCCGGTTATAAATCCATTTGTTACGGCATTAGTTTCAGGAGCGTATCAACGATTTCGGCGGCCTGGGCTGAAACGCAGACATTTTTTAAAGCTGTTTTGAGTCACGGCTTGAAATATTTATTTTTGGGAGGGTCAAGCGGGTGCTAGAACTCTCAATGCTACCGCAGTATTTGCACATGTGAACGGGACTATAGTGTACAAGAATGTTAAAAATATGTGTACAAAAATATGAACAGGGCCGCAACCGGGGGGGGGGGAGCAGGCGGGTCTCGTGCCCCGGGCGCTGGACCAGACGGGGCCAAATTTTATTCTCAAACCTCTCCTTCAACATTACAAGGGGGCATTAAATTGCACACTTGCCCCGGGTGACCGAGCATCTAGTTGCGGCCCTGAATATGAACACCAGCCCTGAACACCTTTAAACAGTAGCTATTGAAGATTCAGAATTGATGAGAATTTTTAGAAAAATTTTCAGAACTGATTACAAATTTTTCAGAATTAATTAAAAAGTTATCAGAATTATTTAAAAAATTCCCAGAATTATTAAAAATTTGGATCTTATGAAGCAAATAATTTTTTAATTATTTCCTTCATTATAGCTTTCAATAATTTGGGACCTTTGTTTGATTCAGAGCTCCGGCTCAGGCTCCCGTTTCTCGCATGGATATGAGTTACGTATCCAGGGCCTCAAAATTGGCTGCTTTTTGTATATTTTAGGCACAACCCACATGTTCCCTTATCCTGTGTACGCATCTGCCTAAAAGAAGACTACACATATAAAAGTCTCCAAAAATTTATATTCGGTCAGGGCTTGAACTTATGCGAAACAGGCCCCGCAGGCTCCGTTGGCACCACCCGTTAAGACGCTACTAATTGGTTTCAAAATTTTTAAAAACCAAACATTTAGTTATTTAAGAATATTTAATATGCATTTTTAAATTCGAAATGACGACATGGGTCGCGAAGTTGATCGTGTAGGTTTTTTTTTTGGGTCGCGTGTGAATAAAGACAGCTAAAAAACACCTGATACAGGCTAATAATTATCCCCAATATACACAATCTTCCGAATAAAAACTCCATAATTACTAGCAAATAACAGAGAAGGGGAAATGAAAATTATCCATTCCATATCATTAAATTTCCATCAAAAAACGAAAATGTTTCCAGAAAAAATCTGTTTCAAAACCAAAAGGAAAAAAAAAAACCTCTTTTCGAACAACATGGATAATTATACATCGTTCATTAAACCATCAATGAGATCATTTCATTGATTTAACGAGATACGAAAAGGATCTCTTTATTATCAAACAAAACGGAGAACGTGATTCTCTCTTCCATGCAAATTATTTTATTTTCCATCGTAATTTGCATAAGCAAACCAAACAAATCGGATTTCATGTAAATATATAATACTAAGATACTTCAAGTAATGAGGACAAAAAAAAAAAAACTGAACAACAAAAGCTAAAATTACACTTTTATAAAGGAATGCACGTTTAGTACACGCTTAAGAAGACAAATAAGGTAAAAATGTACATGAATATTATATTTCCTATTTGCTTAAAACGTCGTCCAAATTGGTAAATTGAACGACGGGGTCTTTTTCAAAGAGAAGATACGTCGTATAAGACGATTGTTCCCTGACTAATGATCTCTCTCGGAAATCATATCCATCATGATGTATATTTTTGGAAAAAATTATTTTTTCATGTTATTTTTATTCGTTCATGGATTTTATTTATTGGATCATTAGGGATGAAATATAAAAATAATATCTGCATAATAATCGATGCAAATTCCAGAGAAATCGGAGAGGAATTCTCCCAAATAATAATAATAATAATTTTTGTAGGATTTATATATGTGAAATGAGCTTAATTATATCGAAATAGAGTTGACTATGGATTATACGGTGATCGATTATCTGATGCATTGGCGTACGCAAAAAGGGGGTTTTAGGGTTCTAACCCCCCCCCCCCCCGAGCCAAGATTATAGTGTTATTTTGCAGAAAAAAACTGCGTACGCCTATGATCTGACGTATTCTCATTTTTTTAAACTAGAGTAAAAATTTATATAAAATTCAAAAAAATTATCAATAATTTTTATTTCCAATTTGTATTAAAGTATTTAAATTTTTGGCTCTATTCTATTACGTGTTTTCTTATTTAATTGGGATATAGCGGTCCAGTATCCGAAGTCACCAACTATAGACCCATTTCTATTTTACCCGCCGTCTCTAAACTCTTCGAGCACATCGTATATTGCAAATTGTACAAACATATCCGTCTTGAATTATCTCCATCTCAACATGGGTTTTTGCTGAATCGCTCTACTGAAACAAATGTTGTTCATCTCACTCACGATCTTGCTAAGTCAATCGACGCCAACAAGCAAACAGACGTTATTTACACGGATTTCACTTAGGCTTTCGACAAAATAAATCACCAGACACTACTTTACAAACTCCGTTCTTTCAATGTGTCCGAGAACTCTATCAAGTGGTTCACCGGCTACTTAAATTTGAGAACAAGTTGTATTTCATAACGCAATTTCAACAAAGTATGTCAGTGGATCAGATGTTCCCCAGAGTTCGAATCTTGGACCATTGCTGTTCTGAATATTCGTGAATGACCTTCCTCGATGCTTCAGTGCATCAAAGTGTCTGATGTATGCTCATGACGTAAAAATTTATCGCGAAGTTTCGGAGTCTGGAAGATTGCACGGCTCTACAAAGAGACCTACAGTCTCTCCATGATTGGTGTGGGGCTAATTTCTTCCAGCTCAATGTTCGAAAATGCCACGTCATCAGCTATACAAGAAAATTGTCATCGACCGAATTTGACTACACCATTGATGCTGTCTCGATCAGTCGTGTTTCCGTAATCAAAGACCTTGGTGTTTTCTTTGACTCCAACCTTGCATTTACCGATCATATATATGATCTCACCAATAAATGCTTAAAACTGCTAGGATTTGTTGTGAGGAGCAGCAATAATTTCAAATCAATCGCGACACTTTTCAGGACTTGTGTGCTCCCAAAACTAAAGTACTACACTATTATATGGAGTCCTCACAACAATCTAGACTCACTGATTCTAGAAAGAGTCCAGAACAGATTTCTACGTTACATGTTTTACAGGCAATTTCACGTCTACATCAATGACGTAAGCTGTGGTGGTCGAGTGGTTATAGTGCCGGACTCGTGATGCGAGGATCCGGGTTCGAACCCCACAGTGGTGGTCGGCTGAAGTTGGTTTTCTGTGGTTCCCAACTTCAAGGCGCAAAATGCGAGCCGATCTCCCCGTTAAAAAGTCTCGCCACAGAGAGCAACAGTCCTACAACGGTAAATCATTCAACCATAACACTTCACTCATAGTTTGTAAAACTGGGGGCAGATGACAGCACTACACATAACAAGCATTACACAGAAACAAACTTTACGTCAGGTTGCACTACACGTACATTCCCGCATGTACCGATTCGTTGGGGGGTTCCGCGGGGGGGGGGGTGCATGTGTGGTGTAGCAGTAGTAGGTAGGGGCTCGGGGATCCATGATGTTCTTAAGTCAGCCACCTCGTTGGGCAATTTGCCTGTTGTGGCGTTGTATTTGTATTTGTAAGTACAAGTGAACTGCGACGTTTTTTCCATTTCCAGTCATTGGAATGCCGAAGAAGAAGGAGTTACCTTCGCTTTTTGTATAAAATTGTCAATAATATAATTGATGACTGCTACCTTCTTCAACTTGTTGATTCTTCTGTGCCAATTGGAAATAGGACTGTTCGGCGAACTTTTCGCCTCGCTAAACCCCGAACAAATATTTTACGGCGGTCACTTATTTTTAAGATGTGCAATATATATATAATCTCAGTGCGATGTGAAACCCGATATGTTCAATTCAACTATAAGAGAATTTCTTAAAAGTTATGTGTGAGTATTGAATATTCATGTTATTATGTTTTTCGGTATGTATTTCTATTGTTCCAGTCGTTTTTTTTTTTTTGTAGTTTGTTGTATTTGTGTTTTTGTATTTTTCTTCTCTTGTCCATCTCTGTAATTGGGCAATCCTTGCCTGTTGAGACGTGAATAAATAAATAAAAATAAACAAATAAATAAATAGCGAAATTTTCTGTCACTAAAAGTTTGTTGTAACATTTTTTCTGTATCTTTATTTTATTTTTACTTATGATAGTATGGTTGTAAAGTTTACCCAGTTATAACGAACTCCAGGGACTTAAATTTGGTTCTCTTCATCTGGAGTTTCGTTATATCCTATCTATAATAAGAAAACGGCCATTAGGACGGGACGTATACGTATTCGTTATACCTGGAGGTTCGACTGTATTTATTGTATTTCTACTTATATAATTTTATGCCTGTACATTAAAGAAATGCAACTGAAATATGTCTCTCCCTTCTCTCGGGATCCCATATGTTTCTGATCCCAGTGAGTTTCCTACCCTCCCCGCACCTCACAACGGGCCTGACGGGCTGTAGTCCAGAGTCCGGAGATCGAGTTTTTTGTATTTTGCTCTATTCATCTACAGAAAACCAATTTTTATGTGACCCAGTAAAAGTCTTGGCTCGGGTTTCCTGCATACAAGGCCATCTTAATGAATGGACGTACTTGGTAGGACAGGTATAGTAGAATATATAGGCTATATAGGTGAGTCTTGTGCTAATGAGACTAAAATGCAAAAAAAGTCTAATACATCATGGCGAGTTTCTAAATTGAGATGGATATAGGGATCGCTATTTTCAGATCCTTGGTGATAATTTTGCAGCCCTTCATGGAATTTGCGTATCCTAACAATGATAGGATTTTCTGGGATGATGATAGGCCATGTAACTGGGACGTGATTATTCACCAAGACCAGTTTGAAGACCATTCTGAGCAGTTACAATTAATACTGGAACCATGATTGAATTATGATTTCCCATGATACGGCCGCTTAAACCAGCGATTGCCTACTGAGAATGTCAATAACATAATATTCAAATTTTACGTAAGACATTTGGACATTATTCGCAATTTTACTTTAGACATCTGCAAATTATTTGCAATAATTTAGTTTTACTTTAGATATCTGGGCATTATTTGACGTTTATTGCAGCTGATAAATGAATAGCTTACCTAATAATCAATCCTCATATAATAAAAAGGAAATCATACTACATAAGCCTCTATAATAGAAATTTAAAATAAAATTATGTAACAAAAATGTGAAAAAAACATATAATAATTATTTTAAGCAAAATTATATGATAAAATATTTAAGCAAAATTATATGATAAAATATTTAAGCAAAAATTATATAAAATATTTAAGCAAAAATTATATAAAATATTTAAGCAAAATTATATAAAATATTTAAGCAAAATTATATAAAATATTTAAGAAAAATTATATAAAATATTTAAGCAAAATTACGTAACAGAAAACTTAAGCAAAATTATACCACAAAAAATCACCTCAAGTCTGTGGTTTTCATCCATGGAATTTGAAATTGTGCGTTAAGTGATCCACTGTATAAAAATTGAGAGTTTAGTGGTCTGTGATATCCGGAAGGTACCTTTTGACCTATATCAACATATATGAGCCTTGTGGATCATGTTCTAGATCATATCTAGAACGTGACAAGATCCATACGTGCACAAGATCCTTCACCTACCACTCTATTATGACTAGACCACGTGACTAGACATCTATGCAGAGGACTTCCACCAACTAGTAGAATCCATACCACGTCCAGTTGCTGCATTCCACCGGACTAACGGAGGCCCAACATAATACTAAAAAGCAGCTACATCTAACGACTTTCACATAGACTTGACTAGAAATCATTCCACTAATTATACTGAATCAAACAAGCTGTATTACGACCAAGATGATCCAGTTTTTTGTGATTAATTTTAGACAGTTTTTATATAGATGGAGACATCGGCTAAATGGGGTTGTGATTATGTTGCTACTTTTAGTCCTTCCGGCTTACGCGTGTGATGTTATCTATCAAAGTCCCAAAAAAAACCACTCTTATTACACATATAAACAAAAATGTAGTTGCAAGTTTAAAAACAACAGCAGGAGAAAATGTAAAAGATTTTCTTTTTAATAAGGAAGAGAGCTTGTCGGTGATTTGAAGCTTCCTTCAAGACGTTCGCGGGTAAAAGAAAAAGTTGTCAGCAACGGCGTAACGGACTTGATCCAGCTGCTTTAAGGCGAAAAAAGACGGGATTATCTACTTCAACTAGCATCAAAACCTATGAAGCTTTTCATCTTTTAGCAGGAAACAACCAACCAAATATAGTACCGTCAAATAAAACGCGTCCAAGAGACGGTAAAAATAAAGAGATATACAAAAAAAATAATAATACATTTTTTTACTTGACAAAAACATACAAACATGCACTGAACTGTCTTGCGATGTTGAACTTCCCGTGATGTTCGCATCTTGTAAGCGTCACAGGATATTCAAATACCAGGTGCCTGATGGAATTATGGCCAATTTTCTGTAATTATTCTTATTTGCTTTATTCAGTACCGCTAATATGCTTGGATATGCGACCTAATTTATTTTATTATTAATTAAAAGAGTGGGTATATAGTTTGGCATTGGTTTGTCAGAATGTTCTAAAGCAGCGTTTCTCAACCTATGGTCCGCGAACCAGAGGTGGTCCTCGATAATGACAAAGGCAGTCTTCGATGATACGGCCGTATAAAAATTTAGATTGTATTATTTTGTTACACACTGTATTTTCACTCTGAAAACTAGTACAGAGTAATTGTTGAACGCCTTTTCAGCATTTTTTTTTTTTTTTTTAAATTGAAACCATACCTCTACGACGGACGGTTGATGAGATAAAGGCCGCATTAGCACTTACATGACACCCTGTATACACTTTTCCGCCCAAAATATAATTTTTCCACCACTTTAAATCAGGTCGCAGGTCACTCATCAACGCAATCCCTCTCCCAAGCGTACATCCACAATACTTTTTTCAGAAAAATATTCCTCAATCATTCCTACAACAAGATACAATTTTGGAAGGAAAAATAAATAAATAAATTCTAAATTCTCTTACACACACACACACATATATATATATATATATAAAATAAATTCTTAGACCTCCCGTAATGATGTATCTCGAGCAATTAGGTGACATGGTGGAACCAACCAACCATTTTTTTTCCCCCCACCATGATCCACGCGTACGTATTTCATTTAAAAAATATTGTATAAAAAAAAAAAAAATTTTAACATGATGTAGGAAAAGAGAGAGAGAGTGTGTGTGTGTATGTACGTGTGAGATTGAAGTAAAATACAAAAATACACAAAAAAATGTATAAAAATAATACAAAAATTTCCCAGTGACTCCCTGTAGAGCCGCATCCGGGGAACGAACCGAGTATTTCGTTTGGACCACCCGTGGACAAGTTAAACGACCGCATGCGTTGTCATCTGGCCTTGTTCCATAACTGACAGTTCTATTATCTTCTAGATGTTTTACAAGAAAATAATAATAATAATACATAAAATTCCAAAAAATTGTAAAAAAAATAATAACCAAAAGCTTGCTGAAGCTTTTCTCTCTCTCTCGCTCTCTTTTCGGTTATTTCAAGATTGGTATACATAGAAAAAAAATTTAAAAAAAAAATCGGAAATGTAAATTTTAATGCTAAAAAGAAAAATCAATTTTGTTTTAAATGTGAAATGAAACCTCAATTTTTCTCTCGAGGAAATTTCAATTTTTGTTCTTGGAAATTTGAAAATTGGATTTTTTGTGTGTGTGTGTGTGGATTGAATTGAGTGATTAGTTTTTTTTAATTAATTTATGTTAATTGATGTTTTGTTATTTTAAGTGATTGATTAGCTTATAGATTGTGTTTTCTAGGAATTATATGGATTCAGGATTTTATTAATTTTTTTTTGTGTTTTTTTGGAATTGTTGAGGATGATTTTTTTTTAAGGATAAGGATAAGAACTTTTTTTGAGTTATTTCGTGATTATTCCAGTTTTGTTATTACTTGTATATCGGCGGAATAATTTTTGTATGGAAATTACTTCTAAAAATTGATTTTTTTTTCGATATTTCTATGAATGCTTATGCGTAATAATTAAAAAAATAATAATTTTTAACAATTTTTTTAACATAGAAAAAAAAATTCGAAAAATATGTATTTTAACATTTAAAAAAATCACTTTTGTTTTAAATATGAAATGAAAACTCAATTTTTTTTTCTTTCCTTGAATGTGGAGAAATTTAAATTTCTGTTTTTCTTGCAAATTCAGAAATTGGAATTTTGTTTGTGCGAGATTGAATTGTTTTTTTAATTTATTTATTTATGCTAATTGATGTTATTTTGTTATTCTAAATCATAGTCTCCCAAATTTTTTGTTCCATCACCCCCTTCATCAGAAATTTTTTCCTCTCATCGACCCCTAACTCAAGTAAACCCATAGGATCCTATGTTAAATCAGTAGCTTCTATCGCCCCCTTGGACCATTCCATCGCCCCCTTGGACCATTCCATCGCCCACCGGGGGCAACCCACTTTGGGAAACACTGTTCTAAATGATTGATTGACTTCGGATTGTGTTTTCTTGGAATTATATGAATGAAGGATTTCATTTTTTTATTTTTCTGGAATTGTTACGGTAATGATTTTTTGGAATTTTTCTGAAATATTTCGTAACCATTCCAATTTTGTGGTTATTTCTGCGAAATAATTCTTGACTGGAAATTATTTTCAAAAATTGATTATTTTTCTATGATATTTCTATAAATGCGTATTCATAATTTTAAAAAATTGTAAAAAGTCTCCAAAAACTTGACTAAAGCTTTTTTCATGCTCTTTTCCTCTCTCTTTCCATTTATTTCAAGAATGTTGTACAGTGGATCATGCTTATAACGTTTTTCATAAAACTGTCATGAAAAAACTTTGTAAGCGGGAAAACGCTTTAAACAGGAAATCTTAATGAGAATTAGAGTTGTGGAACCACAGAAATAAGTCGTACCAAGCGGGGAAACATTCTAAGCAGGAACGTTATAAGCGGGATCAACTGAACATAAAAAATTCGAAAAATATGCATTTTAATATCAAAAAAATCAATTTTGTTTTAAACGTGTGAAATGAAACCTCATTTTTCCTTTCCCTCAAACCATAAAAATTTTTGTTTTCTGTTTTTCCCTTGGAAATTTAAGAATTGGAATTTTTTGTGTGGGATTGAAAATTGCGTTTCTCTTTTGTTACTTATTAGTTATTGTTTCATTATTTTTAGTGATTAATCAGCTTGTAGATTATGTTTTCATATAATTATATTGAATTATAATTATAACTTAATTATAATTATACTTATAATTATATGATGGATTTTGTGTTTCCTGGAATTGTTACAAACAATGAATTTTCGGAATTATTTCGTAGTTATCGCTACTATTTTTTTTAATATTTCTGCGTAATGATTTTTATCTGAAGATAACTAAGGTAAAATCAAATTTCTACAAATTGATAATTTTTTCAATGATAAATAATTATAAATGTACGTTTGTAGTTTGAAAAAATTAATTTTTTCACCCATACTGTTGAATAATTTGTTTACCGTGGCTTTAGATTTTATGGAAGTAAATATTGGACTATAAATTTTCTTCGATCTGCAATTGTATTTTTCTACAATTATTGTTATTAGAAAATTTTTCCCCTTCTTTTTTTTTTACTTAAATAACTAGAAACGTATTTTCCGTGGATTAATTTTAGAAATTTAATTTTTTAAGTAATTATTTCCAGTGATTTTTTCATCTCTCAAATTATGTGGAATAATCTTTTCTTCTTGAACAAAAAATTTATATTAATTTAAATTTATTTTTGTACATGTTATTCAATTTTAATAAGCACTTTATGTTTATAAAAAATTAAAAATTACTCGAGTTTGATTATTTTTAACAATTTTTTTTCTATTAAAATTTTTTATATGGATACTAAATTTTTTTTTTATTTATTCAAGTTTAATTTTTTTTAATTATATGAATTCGCAAAATATTCTTTAAAGAAAATACCTTTTAAAATAACTTTATTGATCCAATAAATTAGTGCCTATTGATAATAAAGCGGATAAAACTAAAAAAAAAATTCAAGCGTTTAAAAATTTATTACAAAGATTTCAAAAAAATTTATTTTTTAATATATTTCCAATATTCAAAAATATTGAATGGCTTATGAAATATGAATGAACTTTGAATACCTTAACCTTTTTAGTCATTAACTCAAAATTAAAATTTTGATTGAGAAAAAATATTCAATTTAACGATTTTTTTTAATTTGAACAAAAATTTATTTTTTATACAAATTATTATTTTCAAAATCTAAGTTGACTGTTTTTATTTATACAAAATTAAAAATTGTTTGAATTTTATAATTTCATAGGAGATAATTTTTAATTATCAATTTAAAAAATTTTAGATTTTTCATTGATATCTTTTTATAATAATACTAAATTTAACTTATTTTCACCAGAATTACATACAGAAATTAAACTCACAAAATATTATCCAAAATTCATTTTAAATTAAAACGTACTTAATCCTTATTAAATAATTTCTACTGATAAAAAAAGTGAATAAAACAAATTCAAAAATTATCAATTTTTCAATAATTTGCATATTAAATACATAAATAAAAATCGGAAACATTAAGAAATGATTAACTCCAAATTTTTTACGAAATAAAAATTTCCGGTACATATACTCACTTAAATAAATCAAAACATTTAAAATTACATTGGTTTCAAAATTCTCAAAAAACCATAAAAATAATAATAATCAATTTCAAATTTATTTTACGATTTGTGTGAATACATATTACAGGATATGGCAACCAAGGAGACGATGTCCTATACTGGTTGTTACAATAAATAGGTTTATAAAATACAGTACAGTAATATTATTTTCAGATATATGGTGAAAAAAAAGTACAACAGAGAAAGATAGTAGTTACAATAAAAATAGAATGAATAAAATATGTACACCGTGAATCCGACCTATTCTGCCAAACGAAAGGAGGTGATAAAGGAGGCCAAGTGAATCATGAAACACCCACCAACCCTGTCCTATTTCAAACCGTTTTCGAGTTATGGTGGATAATCGATTATGGGGAAAAAACGCGTCAAGTCTGAAAAAACCAGAATTTGTAAAGTTTCTGAAAGACTTAAACGCAAACTAAGCACACATTTGGAAAAAGCAGAAAAAATGCTATAAGGTGACACCAATTTCATCGAAATATCTGGTTTTAATGACTAGCTACAAGCGCTGAAAGATTGGCAAAGAGTTCAAAATTGAATTGTCGCCAAAATTTTTAATTGCCAATTTTGCAAACACCTTTCTAGCTACAATCGGTCGAATTTGCCAAATCGTCTATTCCACACACCAGCTTCCGAAAAAAAAAGAGTTTACAATAAACCGTATCGGTTTTCTGGTTCAGGAGAAATTTAGTCTGTTGTTCGCAATGCATCACTGAAATTAGCGTTTGTCGAAGTAGATAATCAACGAAAATTGGGAATTGTCAGGTACAGATTTTGGCGACAATTTGATTTTACACAAAAAAATCCTATAAGGTGACGCTGCCTCTATCAGCAGGATATCCGTATTTAATGGAGAACTACAAGCACTGAGAGATCGGTGAAGTGAAAAATCGAATTGTCGCCAAAACCTACTAAAATTACTTCTACTGACACAGATTTCAGTGATATGTATTGCAAACAAACGACTAAATTTCTCTTAAACTAGATGACCAATTTGGTTTATTCTAAGCTCTTTCGAAAGCTGGTGAAAGGGACAAGTTTTTGGCAAATTTGACCGGTATTGTAGCTTATATAATAATAACCATTCATAACCACTATCATTACTACCATAACCATCTCAAATTTTGATCGATATGTAGATCATGTCTAGATATTACTTGTTCAAGACATTAGCACGTGCATGAGGTGAAATGAGAACAGACATGGGAAGTTATATCAGTTTATTTGAGGAATGGATCGAAGGGGAAAATTCATAAATTTACTTTTTCGTTACATTTACACTCATGTCCATAAATTAAGGATAATTCAGAATCACACGGAAATCGAAATCTAAAGTAAAAATTTCACCTGTAGAATCATCACACACATCTGCAAGAATGATATGAAAATTTCAGGAAGCCACCAGATGATGCCGATAGTACGTCACAATGACGAGAGTGTAAGAGGGGCGTATATAAGGAATGGTGGCAAAGAAGTAAAATTGTTCACAAGAGTTCTGTAAGGCGCTCAGTGCAATGAGCGAATAGTTATGACACAGAGGACGCATGTAGATGATTTTTTACGTGGTAGAATTATTGGCCACCTGGAATGTGGGCGTACTCAGATGGAAGTATCCGCGGAACTTGGAATTGCCCAAAGTGTCATCTCTAGGCTTTGGCAACGATTCCAAGATAGCGGAAATGTCAGTAGACGTTACAGTACAGGTCGCTCCCGAGTTACAACGCTGAATGAAGACCGGTATTTGGCAGTAACTGCCAAAAGAAGCAGACGGAGCACAGCATCCGACCTGTATCGTCAGCTATCTGCAGCCACGGGTACCACAGTTTCAAGGCAAACCGTGTACAGACGTTTGGGAGATATTGGTCTATATGCTCGCAGGCCTGTCAGATGTGTTCCGCTCACGGCAACTCACTGTCAGCAGCGATTAGCCTGGAGTAGAGAACATGCAATGTGGACATCGTCACAGTGGGCTTGTGTGATGTTTTCCGACGAGTCCAGGTTTAGCTTGCAGTCTGATTCATGTCGGACTTTCCTATGGAGAACGCCAGGTACCCGTTACCACCAAGACAACATCATTGAACGACACCGTTACGGTGGTGCAGCATTGCTCGTTTGGGGTGGAATTATACTGAACAAATCTGCATGTTCAAACCGGAACCATGAAAGCCCAAATTTATCGGGACATCATTCTGGAACAACAGGTACGTTTGTTTAGGGGTGCCATGGGCGCAGAATTTGTGTTTATGGATGACAACGCCCGTCCTCACCGAGCAAACATCGTAAACGAATGCCTTGAATCTGAGGATATAACCCGTATGGAATGGCCAGCATTCTCACCTGACTTGAATCCGATAGAGCATGTGTGGGACATGCTTGGCCGACGACTTGCAGCCTGTCAATCACCTCCTACATGTGTACCGGAACTTCAAAGAGCATTGCTTGATAAGATCGATAATTTGATACTCAGCATGCCTAGGCGTTGTACGGACTGTATTTCATCGCATGGGAGACATACAATGTATTAACCATCATACCAACCATGTAATAGTAAGTTTTTGTAAAGGAGATATTTTTTACAATTGTTCCAGGGAGCAAAAATCGTAGTTTTTATGAATGGTATCATACATACACCATCGTTTTTGTTCTTTATCTTTTGTTTAATAAATGGGCTTTATGAATAAGTAACGTTTGTTCTGTTTCTGAACCTTTATTTGCCGGTGCTGGCATTATCCTCAATTTATGGACATGAGTGTATTTGTAGATCATTGAACATTGAAACCAATTTCTAATTTTGATGAGGTCATTGTTGATAATGTCAGTGAGTGGAATCACATAAAATAACGTAATTTAAATTCATATATTTAGAAATTAAAGTTACAAAAGTAATTTTTAAGATAATCATTTGACATCCCAAGTGATTTTACGAGAAAACCCCAAAAACATGAAAAATTCTGAATTCAAGGTAAAGAAAACATAAGGTAATAATTCCGGCAATTTTCCCTTTTTTTGCGTAATTTTATCGTAAGCAATTACGATCTCGAAACAAAAATGTCATCAACATTTAACCTTTAACCATAACAAGCGTAATCCAAGATAATTTCCCGAAAAAAAGAAGAGATAATAATAATGATGATAATAAAAATAATAATGGCAAAGTTTCTGATTAAAAACTTTGTTTTTAAAATTTTCCTAAAAAAGTAAATAAATAAAATTAAAAAAACACATTTTTTATTATTCCTCCGCATTCTTTGAGTAATTGGTTTAGAACTTGCGGAAAATTTTCATAAAAACAACAAAAAACACAAAATTAATTTTTACTTTATAGCGACGTCTTCAAAGAAATTTTAGTGTCTGCTACCGCTAATCACTAAAATCTCTGGAAAAATTAAATTTTTTACTTATTTATTTATTTATTTATTTTTTTTTTTGGAATTTTAGAATAGCTACTTTCGTATGTAATTTATTTTTAGAATAAAAGTTTTGAAATATTATTAAATCAAATTCTGTCTGACATCGGTTTTAACCACATAAGTGATAGGATGGCCATATTTTAGCATGAAAAATACAGTAAATTGCGATCATAAATACGGGATTTCACTAGTTATCGCCAAAAACGTTGCCAATTGTCACCTAAAGTGCCAAGTTTTACGTGTGAATAACTCTTAGCGAGAATGCAAAGATACAGAACGTCTGCAGTGAATTAAAATATATTTCACGGAAGCAAAAGTGGCGTTATATCCGAGGTTGTTGAGTTTTTAAAGGTTAATTGACATTACTCTCTATGGCAGGGTTTCTTAACCTTTATCAGTAGTGGCCCATACTTGGGTCGCAGGGGCTTCTTAGATGGGTCGTACGGATCAACTAACAATCTGGTTAGAGATCTGTTTGTTGCATCACATATATATTTCAGATGCGTCTTCGCTATTTCGGAGGCATTGGCTCGAGGCCAGACATTTTTGGGGCAATCTTAATCATGATTTTATATAACGTACTTTTGGGGAGAAGTCGGCATTCTCGAAATGGGGTATGATATTATTACAGAATGCACAGGAATAATGAAAATTATCTTGGTCTATATAAAAAAAAAAATATGAGCATTTTAAACAAACATTAATGAAAATTCAAGCATGATGAAAATTTGAAATTAGTTAAAGAACAACATAATAACAAATAATAACAGAATTAATGAACACTTTCAATAATTTTGAGGCCGCTATTTGATTTGGGGTCCTGTTGGCTTTCCTGTTAAGTGTCATGGACTGGCTTCACTAATTTCAAAAACTAAGCGCACTTTGTCAATCATTCAATATTTAATAAGAATTTTTCAACTAAAAATAGACCGATGGGTCAGCTCATGTTGCTGAGTTAGTTGATCATGTTGTTTGGGTCGCGACTGAAAAATGTTAAGAGCCCCTGCTCTATGGGAATCAGTCGGGATCACCAATTACTGACATTAGAGCCGTTTTAACGTTTACCTGTAAAATAAACATTTCGACCGAATTAAGGTCATTGAAAAAGAGGATTCGAATGAAGATACTTATCACACACATCACGTACTGAGAACGTAAAATAAGTCACTGATGGAAAATATAGAATAAAAGCGAGACTATATATTATATTATATATGTTGAAATCAGCCGGGATCACCAAAGATTGACGTTAAAGCCAAAGTGTCGTTATAACCGAGTTTGCTAGTAAAATAAATAAAAAAATCCAAATCCGAATACGGTCATTGAAAATGGGATTTGAATGGACATACTGACCACACATTGTCACGAAAGCGTGAAATGAGTCATTATGACAGAAAATATGGAATAAAAACGACAGCCTGGATTGTAACAGCCTTTTATTGTATCAAGCCGGTGCCACTAATGGCTAACGTTACAACCGAGTTTGCCTGTAAAATAAAAAAACAATTCCAAATTATGGTCATCGAAAAGAGCATTTGAATGGACATACTGACCACATGTTTTCATGAAAGCATGAAATAAGTCACCGCGATGGAAAACATTTAATAAAAACAACAGACTGTATGCGTTGGATTCAGCTGAAAACCACCGATTACCGACGTTATGGCCGAGTTAGACTGTACAATAAAAACCCCAAATCCGAGTTATGTTCATTGAAAATGAGGATTCCAATGGACATGCTGACCACACATTGTCACGAAAGCGTGAAATAACTCATTGTGACAGAAAATGTGGAATAAAAACGACAGACTGTGTGTGTCGTAACGATTCGGTGCCACCAACGTTATAACCGAGTTTGCATTTAAAATAGAAAATCCAATCACAAATTATGGTCATTGAAAAGAGTATTGGAATGGACGTACTGACCACGTGTTCTCATGAAAGCGTGAAACGCAAACTGTATGTGTTAGAATCAGCTAAAACCACCAATTACTGACGTTATAGCCGAGTTAGACTGTACAATAAAAACTCCAAATCCAAATTATGTTCAGTGAAAACGAGGATTTGAATGGACACACTGACCACACATTGTCACAAAAGCATGAAATAAGTCACCGTAAAACGGAAAAATATTGGATAAAAACGACAGACTGTAACTGCGTTGTCAACTTGGACTAACATTATTAGAAAAAGATTTTTGTGTATGTTTTGAATTGTTGTCCACTCTGTCAACATTTAACATGTATTTCAACGGCTATTCTTCGTCCAAGTGGCTTGATTGTTATCGACGGGTTCCGAGAGATTCTGTTGAATCAAGGCCCTATTTGCGGAGGAGGACGTTTTTCACACTCTCGGGTCGAATAATGCCCTTGTTAAACGTGTTAAACATTTTATTGTATTGTTGTGTTCTCGAGGGAAAACCCCTTGTGCCCTTCCACTCGATTCTTTTGTACAGTATTTGGGACGGACCGAAACCCCGAATCCTTTAACCCTTTTTTTTTTTTTTTGATGGAATGGAGGGTTTTCTTCCGGTCAACGATTGCTAATACAATAGATCTTCCCTGTCCCGTATTTTTTTTTTTCTACTTGGCATCGTATATAAGATAAGTAAGTTACTACGGTGAGTGTGTGTGGACGGTACCGACCTCTGAACCCTTAACACTTATTCATTCTATACGATACGCACATGATGGCCTCTTCCACGTACACACACACTTCACAACAATCCATTCAAGTATTCACTCCTTTCTCTCTTTCTTAGCACTTTGGTCAAGAAGAAAAAATAAGAAATGGGTAAAGTACTTATATAGGGAGGGAATGGGTCAAGCAATCTCTAGAATTGCTGCCCAAATCCTTAGCTATTGCATTTTAGTGTTGCTTTCTACTAACAATCTTAAACCTCCCCCCCACCCCCCATTCTCTCTTGAGGAGGTAAAGTATCTTTCGGTAAATACTTAAGCGCAATTCTGATGTTGCTATTATAGAAATAAGTGGGTGTAGATAAACTTGGCTTCATTTGTCTGTCTTGCGTGACTTTTTTTTTTTTCCTGATGGTCTTCCTGGTCTAGAATTTCTTCGATGTTCAGGGAAACGGGTCGTGAAATTTCTAGTTTATTTAATGTACGGAATGTTAAGAGAAATGATTTTTTTTTACCTGATAATAATTTGAGTTTTGCTTTTTAATTCATGTATTCGTACAAGCCGGAATCTCAGAATTTGTACAGTATATAGTTTCTTGGCAACATCGAGAAAAATTTAAAAAAGTTAAAAAATTACAAACATTGGTGAATACATGAGAAAATGGACGAAAAAAATTTTATATAGAACTCGGAGAGAGGGAAGAAAAGTATTTTGTTCAAAAATATATTATATATATGACTGGCTGTAACCAAGTGTACTGAAATAAATGAAATAAAATGACAAATATGTACATAAAAAACACATATATAAAAGGGAACAATATATACAGTGACAAAATTGGTAGTTCCTTTTTTCCGAAATGGCAGTAAAGGTAGCTTCCTGTGCTAGTTAAAACCTTCTGAAATCAACAGGTGACGTAGAAATTTCAAATTTTCCAGACTTGACCAGCTGAAATTTTAATCAGTAGGTAACATTTCCACTAATTTTCTTTCAAAGCGGAACATTTTCAAAAGTCAAATGTGGACAACTCTCTTGAATGTCAATCAGGAAACATGATATTTAAATATTCTTCTACCATTCCTATATATTCCACCTAAATTGTAATGTAAATTTAGCAAAAGTGGAAATGTCCCTTTTGAAAATAAGCTCCTCAGTAAGGATTATCAATAGATTGACAAAAATAATAATAATAATTAAAAAAAAATTATAGATGTCCTACCCCTCCAATATTTAGCACTTACGAGAGAAAAAAAATCAATTTTTAACTGCTGTCATAGTTCTAAAAATCTAATGATTCTATCTGGTCCATTTGCAATCATGTTCACTGCCTCTGAGATTGAAATATATTGAGTAATAAGGGATGAGATATATATATATATATATAATCTTATTCCCAGTAAGACTTTACTAGAAGATAAAACATGAAAATTATGGATATTACATGTTTACAGCAAAAAATGCAGGAATCTTGAAAGCGACCAACGTTGCAGGCCACGCGTCTTGCAGTGAATTTCTGATATAGCGGAAACTGTATTTATTCAGAATTCAAGTAAAACTTTGGGAAAAAATTAGTATTCAAATATTTATAAAAAATGGGTGAAATTTACTGTTTTTTTTAAATTTTAATGTCAAAAATACCTACAAGTGAATTTCCAAATCGACAAACTTCTGTTGTGAGATCAGGGTGAGAACCACTCAAAATTAGATGTTGCAGTGGGTAATTCAGTGTCAAATTCATCATAAAGTAAATAAATTCTCTCACCCCCACCCTTTTTTTTGTTCCAGACTGTATGATACAAGTACTCAAAGTATGACATTTTGAGAAGCTGAACACTATTTATACAGGACGCATAGATAACAGAGCGTATGGTATTTTACTGGCGGACCATTGATCCTACAGGCATATTCCGAATTAGAAAAATATCCAAATAACGTGTAGTACTCAGATATTTCATTCGTGTTGCAAGGAATTGTATAGTTATTAAAATAAAAAATAACTCTGTATACAGTCCCCGTGTGTCCAAAAACCCAATTAGAAAGTTGTTGCCCTGCCTCTCCTGATGCCAACTAAAAACATTCGGCGCTTTTAAGTGCAATATTCACTGAGATATTCGAATTCGGAAAGTTGGGAAAAAACAGCATTAAATGAGAGAAAACCATTTTCCACATTTGCGCACGTTTTGTTTAAACTTTTTTTTTTTCAATTAATTTTTTTTAACATTTTTGGAAATTAGAGGTCTAATGAATATCATAGTATTATTTAAAATCTGTCGTCAATGATTGGATATCTGGATAGATTCTAATTGTGAGAATGTTAATGAACCTTGCTTATAATGTCATTGGTGACATAATCACAATGTAATAACTTCATGCAGAGATGATATCTGATGAAATCTTCATGCATCTGATGATATTTTTCGTCAAAAAAGGATCCTGAAAACTTCAGTCAGTCATAGCGACAAAATTTATCGGAAATTTCAATGTTGTTATAACTAAGTTTGACTGTATATGTTGGATTTTGAGATTTTAATCCTTTAAGACAGCAACCAAAAATTTAAAAAAAAAACAACATTTTCCAATAATTTTTCGGTTACTCATCAAGTCGATTGGCTACCAAAACCTCCATTCACCGCTGTTGTAACCAACAGAAGAGAAAAAAGAAGGAATAAGTCTAGTAGCAAAACTGTGAGGAGAAATCATAGGCCTCTAAGGACACTAGACGGGATTTTGCGAATCATTGGTGGTACAAGACAGACGGATCAGGAAGGATTGAAGCCCTTGGGGGGCCGTCTGTAGCTAGACCGATTGAAGACCCGATTCGCTGCGACAGAACACTTCAAATTAGCGCTAATTGGGATTGGCACAGCGCAAGGGCCACGAGATTTGCCGCGAGATATAGCTCCTGTATAGTTCCTTTCTTTTCTTCTTTTCCTGTATCCTGCTGATGGATGTTGAACAGGAGGACGTCGACATTATATATTAACACTATAATTTATATTTTCATGATTTTTAATTTATTTTTTTTTAAAATTTCTGTCATTGTTTCACGTCATAAATTTCTTAACAATGATTCATATTATAACGATGCATTTTCAATGTCCAGTCATTTTTGTTTCGTTTCGGTGATGTAGTTTTTCATTGTGTGGTCTCTAATCTGATGTTTTTCAATCTTTTTGTCCTTGTGGAACCCTTAAAATATTTTCCATATGCTATGGAACTGTTGAAGTAATTTACATGTTCTGAGAATCACCTGGAAAATACCCATGGCCTAGAGTAACGTTTCTCAACCTATGATCCGTGACGATGGCATGGATCAGGGGTGCTTAACCTATGGGTCGTGACTCAAAATTGGGTCGCAGGGCTCCTGAGATGGGTCGTAAGAACTCACCTATGATCCAAGATTAATCTGAAATACATCCTAATTAATGATTCCAGAATTGATGAAAAATAATTCTAAAATGAATGAAAGGTATAATTTTGAAAATTAATGAAAGATATAATTTTGAAAATTAAAGAGAGGAATAATTCCAGAATTGATGAAAAATAAGTCTAAAATGTTAATGAAAATTAAGTCTAAAATGTTAATGAAAAATAAGTCTAAAATGTTAATGAAAAATAAGTCTAAAATGTTAATGAAAAATAAGTCTAAAATGTTAATGAAAAATAAGTCTAAAATATTAAGGAAAAATAAGTTTAAAATTAATGAAAAATAAGTTTAAAATTAATAAAAAATGTTTCTAAAATTTAAGAGAGAAATAATTTCAGAATTAATGAAAACTCAGATTTTATGAAAGAAATAATTTTGAGAATTGTTGAGGGCTTCAAATAACCTGATTCTCCAGTGTTTGATTTAATTCCCTGGGCCCGTTGGCCCACCTGTTTAGACACCATGGACTGTGGGTACTGGGTTCGAAAACTAAACATTTTGTTAATCATAAAAAATAGCTGATGGATGGGTCGCGCAGTTGATTATGTTGTTGATGTGGGGTCGCAGCTGAAAAGTGTTAAGAACCCTTGGCATAAATGGTCTGCAGGCATACTTGATAAAATAATTCACCCGTTGTAATTGATATCCAATATGGGATACGTTGTATCCGTATGGGTTCAAATAAAAAATTATACCTTCATACTTAGGTTCACCATACATCGAGGAGAATGCAGGAAATTGCGATCTTAAATGCGGGTTATCACTAAATTTTGCCAAAAAATTGCTATTTATTGCATTAAATGCATATTTTTCATTACTGCTAAAATTACTGAAGGGTGTGGAAATAAATTGCTGCTACAAATCGAAGTTTTTAAAAATGTACAGTATTTCACAAAAAAAGTATTCGAATGATCTGATGACCATCTTGAATTGAAAAATGTAAAAAATACGGTAAACTGGGATCTTAAATAATAATCCGTAAAATATACGGGACATAGCCAATTTTCATCAAAAAAAATTGACAAAAGTAGGCACAATCACCGATTGTAATTGAAATTGCTGAGAAAGTGCGGGAAAAAACGTTAAACCTGACAAATATGTGAGATGAATATGTATTTACAATTTTTTTGCCATAATTATCATATAATTTATATTATAAAAACGCCGTGTTTGTGTATTACGACTTAAGTAATTATTACAAATTCAAATAAATATCGTTGAAAAAACGGGCAAAATGTATTTAAAAAAATCGCAATAACGAAAATTGCAGGTATGTCCCGTATCACGGGACATACCGTCCCGTGATACGGTCCGTCAAATTGTTTCAGGCATTTTACTGGTTCTTGTTTTCAGAAAGGTTCAGAAACACTGGTCTAGAGCAGAAGATTCCAACCTTTCAGTTCTTGTCAAATTATTGTCGTTATTACAGGGCCGCCCGTACCAGACGCGGGGCCCGGTTCGGAAATAATAGCGGGGGCAGAGGCATCTTAATAATTTTGGAGCCCCTTAGCTTCAATTTTATATATTCTGTGGGAAAGAAGGTAATCGGCACATCCAAAAAAAATTCATACATTTTCAAAATATACAGGAATGTTGAAAAATTTCCATACAAAAGAATACAGACACATTGAATTAACAAAAAAAAACATAAAAAATTTTAAATTAATGAAAGAAATAATTTCAAAACCAATTAAAATTGGACTTACTGAAAGAAATTATCCGAGAACTAATGTAAATTCAGAATCGATGAATCAAAAATGAGAAAAAATAATTAACAGAGATATAATCCGAAAAACCATGAAAATTCAGAATATCTGAAAGAAATACTTACAGAATCGATGAAAATTCAGAATTTTCGAGAATTTTCTAGAATTGATGAAAATTCTAAATAAATGAAAGGAATAATTTCATACGAAAAAGAAAAGAAAGAAAGAAAAACGAAAGAAAAAGAAAGATATATGTTGGAGAAAAATGCGACCATGCTTTCAGAATCCAGCAGGGCTGTCCATGGAGCAGGGCCATCTAAACCTATGTGGGCATCGCTTGGGGCCCTCATGTCCGTGGGGCCCCTTCATGACAACATCTGTTACTATAATTGTGTAAGCCGTTGCGGTTACTTCCAGCTAATTATGGGCCCCCTGAACACAGGGGCGTAAGCAGCGGAGCCCCGTGCCCTTCAAGCTGACCAAAAATTAGAAAAATAATAATATTTCGGTGAAAAAATTAATATATTAGACCAAAATACCTTTTAAATGCTATTTTAACCAATTTCTGTTAATTTAAAGGCTATTTTAAGGGTGATAATTTGAAATTTCTCGTGAATAAAATTTTTGTGCCCCCCCCCCCAAGAATTTTGTGCCCCGAAGAATCTTGCGTACGCCCCTGCCTAAACATCACTTTGCCTGAGAACTCATGATGCTGAGACGGTCATGCATAGAACCCCCAGAAGAAGGATGTTCACTGAACTCTAGCTCAGGGTAGGTGCGGACCCATAGTGACGTGTCGGGAGGGGCGATTTATTGTGTAGGTTAGTTGGATCGTCCAGTATTTCACACAGATAATGATTTTAATTATAATTCCCATATAATTCGTCTGTTGAGAGGCAGTGCATCTTAACGCATGGGCCCACTCGGGCGCGACCCGGGGAGAAGAGGGGCCTCACAAAAATGAGATCTGGTTCAATTTTCTAGAATTTACCAGGTAAATCCTCAGTAAAACCACTTGGCCAGGTGGCCCCCATGATGCTCTTAAGACGGCCCTGTTGAGAAGGATGGCATTCTCCCCTTCCCCCTTATTTGGATCCGTGCCTGGCCCAGGGATACAGAGATCGATCTTAATTATAAAATTTTTATTCGTTATATATTTAGACTAAACTCCATTCAGTAAGTAGAAAGGGTCACGTTTCTTCATGAGGGTAGCGGACCCTAGGTAAGACGAGGGGGACCACGAAAAGAAAATATGGATGGGCTAAAAGAGGTAGAGTTTAGAGTTTCACTGCTCTAAAATAGGTTTCTAACTGGTGCACCAGAACTGAGTTTTTCTAGGGTTCCAAGTTTTCCTAAGTTTTTACTGTCTGTAATACAAATAGCGATATTGGAAATTTTTTTAAGGGTCTTATTGGGGCGATAGAGGTTTGAATGGAGTAGTTCCTCATTTCCTAAGCATTCATAATTTTTCAGCAATTTTAGCAACTATTGTTGAATTAAGGCCACGCTTTGGCAATATGTAATGTTTTTTTGGTGACGATCGATGATGTCCCATATTATGCCGTATTTAAGATCTTAGCTGCCCGTAATTTTACTTAATGAAATATGGTCACCAAGTCATGCGTGTGTGCGTGTGACGAATGGTTTTTTTTAAAGAAATATATCTTTGTTTACTACGATTTGCTGCAGCCATTTATTTCAGAAAATTTTGTCATATTTGGAAAATTTGTCTAACATTGAATTTTTTTGGCTACAATTAGTGCTATCTTGTACTTAGGATAGCAATTTCCCGCATTTTCTTCCTCCGGGGGGGATGAAGCCCAGTATGAAATTTTTATTTGAACCCAAAAGGATATTACTAATATCAATTACACAAATTGAACAATTTTACAATTGATCTGGAAGTAAATTATCAAGTTTGCCTGCAGACCACCCTTTGTCATCGGCGCAGACCACAGGTTGAGACACGCTGTTCCAATCAATTTATTGTCATGGGGGAATAAAACATAAAATAAATCGCGCCAAACACGACGTAACAGGCCAAATGTTGCTGCTCCAAACTTTTTTACCGAGAATAACGACAAACCCTATCACAGATGCCGAAGCTTTTCCTGAAACAATAATCACTAATGAAGTTTTAATTAGCGATGTCAAGTTCCGAAACATTTGTTAATCAAGGTGAGCCGACAAAATGAGAGTGTGTTATGTGTTGTGTATCTTTCTCTCTGTCTCTCTCTCCATCTCTCCCTTTCGTGGAGCTTGTCAAATGGTTCCATTGAGCTTAATAAGGTCACTTGCCTTTTGTCGCACCTCACCCACACAGTTCTTTACCTCAAGATACACAGAAGGAAATTCAATTATTCGATAATAGAAATAAAGTAGATGGGAAAAATTGAAATCTCTGTGGCATAACTTGGGACTTGGGAACACTTTGTTACTTAGTAACAGCTTAATTAAATATTCTTAAACGCCACTAAGGGGAGAACGAGACGTCGAGAAATTCAATGAGTATTATCTCTAGCATAAAACATCGTAAATCTATTAAACATGGGTCAAGAAAGCCATCGATTGAGATGATAACTGTCAGAAATGGTTATCTAATTTAGCTTATTCTCATGCCTGTATTTAGGCTTAGCACAGGGCGGTAAGTTTTCGATTATAGAATAAATTCTGCTGTAACTTGAATCTGTTTGTAGTTGAGAGAAGTTAATAAACAGTAATAAAACGGGTCGGGCTTATAACAAAAACCTCGCTATATAACGAGTGATTTGCAAGTGATCGCCAAATAGCTAATGTTAAATATACAAGATTATCCGGTTATAGCCAGTTGAAAATTAGTAAACATTCGCTATAACGTCAAAAGAATTCTCAAAAATGGTAGTTTATCTTTCTCTCTCTTCAAGAATTGAACATGACTCTTATTAGAGAACATGCTCCTCGTAAAAATTGGTCTGAGGTACTTCGAACAAAGAATGGACACAGAAAAGTCAAATTGTTTTAACCCCCCCCCCCCTTTTCCCTATTTTTAGGCTTCCCCACTAAACACTTGAGTTATTTGATTATTTTATACGACTTTTATCTTTTCCAGTGACTAAGAGATCACAGTACCAGAATTGGCAGAATTCGGATTTGGATTTGGATTTTGAATTTGCTGGCACAAGGACCAGCCTGGTCAAACTGCGCCAAAAAAATGACCACATAAAAACAAGAAAAATTGTCCCTTTGTCATATCGAAAAATAAGACTAAAAAAAAAAAAATGAGAGAAATAAGGCAGAATTCGTTTCCGAATGACTGAAAAAATCGTGCTAAAAAACTTTCGATTAGTGGAAAAGTGCTGAGGAGCCCATACAGCCGCGTAGAAGTGAGCAGTGGTATAATAATTGAGACATAATTGTCTGAACTCAGTTGGTCGACTAAGGGCGGTATTCACCGACATGGTTTAAACCTGTAGTTACAATTTTTGGATAAGAGATCAACATAGATTGGTTAAAACCCTGAATTTAACCAATCCGTGTCGATCTCTTATCAAAACATTGTGACTATAGCTTAAACCATGTCGGTGAATACGGCCCTAAATAGCTTAGATCAGTGTTTCTCAACCGCCGGGCCGTGGCCCGGTTCCGGTCCCTGACATCAGTCAAATAGCTCAAAAATTCATTTTTACCCATTTATACCGCATTAGGCGTGCGTATTACCTTCTACTCACATAAAAGAAATCAACCGGGCCACGGTCTTCCAAAGTTGAGAACCACTGGCTTAGATAATACGACTTTCTATGCAAAAATATATTTTACATGTATATATAAATACAATATAAATTCATAAAATATAAACACTTAACTGCTGGGTGAGAAAGAAAATTAAATTTCATATCTAATTCGTTTATTAATATTACAGCGAAACGATCTAAAAGGCATTTTAATGCAGATAAAGTAGCAATTTTCTACAATTTTATAACCTGACAGAGGAAAAATAGAAGTTCGCTTATAACGAGAAATCGTTATAACGACAATTTTTCTCGTGCCTGTACACTGTCGTTATAACGGACTTTTACTGTATTTCTTTTCCCTAAAACCATTTTGATACGTCTAAAACCACCCTACTCGATGCAACGCCGCGTCAAAACTGGTTTTTGGCAGCGAAATCAGTCATAATAGCTTCAGGTATACATTAAAACAGCGGTTCTCAACAGGTGCTCCGCGGAGCCCTTGGGCTCCTTGTGCACTCTCCAGGGGCTCCGCGGCCGCTTGAGGGAAAATAAAAAAAACGGTAAAATTAAAAATAATAATTATGAATATTTTTAAACAGTAAAAATAAATTATTAACTTTGATAAATAATTAAGAAATGGGCTTACGGGGCTCCGCCATAAAATTTTTGTTCTAAAAAGGGCTCCGCGAGTCAAAAACGGTTGAGAACCGCTGCATTAAAACATTAAAAATTTTGTAGCTGCTCGTGGAGTGGTGTAGTGCTACGGGTGTGGACCTAGCTTAACCTCTTCGCTTCCGAGCGACTGACAAGAAATTCTATCTAGATCTCTATTTATCACAATCTCTATTTGACGAATCGGTGATAAATATGGTAGCCTTGTCGTAACCTAACCGCACGTTATAAAAAGGAGAAAAAAGTAAAAGAGGAAAAAGGAAGAGAATGAAAAACAAATGAAAGACTAAAAAAAAACAGTATAATAGATAAGTGAGTAGGTACAAAGTAGATTTCTCTTTTCACCCTCATCCTACATGTTCTCTTTCACTGTTATATGTATATAGTAGAAACACCATAAAAAAGAGAGAAAAAAAAATCGTATCAGAGTATAGAAAAAACGAAGAGGAGAAGAAATTATAGGGTTGTGCAGCAAAGCTTCGCGATGATAAGGAGAGAGGAAAGAACACAAAGAGTACTTGTTTGAATTTATTCCACCGGCGTTTGGAGGCAATATTACGTCCTTGATCGTAAAGTCATTAAGACGCCTACACCTACGCAAAAATTCATGTACCAAATTCATTCAAATACCAAAACAGTCCCGGCAATGTTTAAATGAGTACAAATAAACAAACACATACTCGGAACTGGCCACTGTATTTTCCGGGTAAGCAGCACGCTTCCTTGTCCGGGAGAAATGGGGTAGGGGGGAATTTAGGTAGCTGTGAGTGAGACTATTCTGAAATCATCCTAATCCCTCGTGGGGTACGAGAGTAAACAGTCTTTAGACGCAATGGCGATAGAGACCGAGACGTGTGTTCGGTTTGAAAGGAAGAAAGATAGCAAGATAGTGTCTAGACAGCCTCTCGGGATGGCCACCGGTCATTACTCTGCTCTATTCCTTGTAGACGAGTTAGGCATGATGTAAAATGACTGCACGGGAGAGTTGAAAATGTTCATCTCCGATGAAACCTAGTTCAAATAGGTTTAGTCACGAAAAAGACTTAGAATTTGGTCACTTAATTTAAAAATCAAGGAAGGTTAGCGAAAGTGCCTGCAGGAGTTCTCAGGCTACTAGGGAGTACGGTATTTTTGGGAGGGTAGATAGATTAACACCTGACACCGAAAATTTCAACCCTTTGGTGGGGGGGGGGGGGTTCTTCACACTGTTTTTTTGGACGGCTCAGCTTGGACTATCTGAGATTTTAATATAGAACGGAAAGCGCTAGAAATATTCTCGGACATGACGATCCTCGCTGTCTCGATAGGCGTTGTCGTTGAATCCGCTGACCACGATTGACTATGGCAAGGGCGCTTAAACTTAAGAGAGTGTAGGCCAACTTCATTGGTTTGAAACGTGTCGCGGATCACTCAAGTGTTCTGAAAATGTGTCGCTTGAGTGATCCGGAAGTGGGTCGCGGTTGTTTTAAGTGAAGTGGAACTGCACCGTGGGAATCTAAAATGCTCTGGAACTGTGTTGCAGATCACTTAAGTGTAACTTATAAATGTACTGCGTCCCACTTGAGTGATATTGAAATGTGCTGCGGGCCACTCAAGTCATGTGAAACTGCACTGCGGGTCACTTACGTGATCTGTTAGTATGCCGCGGGTCAATTAATATGATGTGGGAATGTGCCGCGGGTCAATTAATATGATGTGGGAATGTGCCGCGAGCCACTTAAGTGATCTCGAAATGTGTCGCGGGTCACACTCGCATGGAAATGTGCCGTGGGTGAATTAAGTAATCTAGAAATATGCCACAATTCACTTAAGTGAGGTAAAAATGTGTCGCGAGCAACTTAAGTGATCTGAAACAGTGTCCAGGTCATTATATTAATCTGTAAATGTGCCGCGGGTCACTTAAATGGTCTTTGAATGTGCCACGACACAATCAAGTGATCTGAAACAGCATCCTATGTCACTTGAGTGATCTGAAACAGCATCCTATGTCACTTGACTGATCTGTAATTGCGTCTCAGGACATTTAATCGATCTGAAAATGTGTCGGGGCCACTAACATTATCTGGAAATATGCCGTGGGTCCCTAAAGTGTGGTAAGAATGTACCGCGAGTCACTAGATCTAGAACAGTGCCCAGGTCACTTAATTGATCTGAAAATGTGCCGCGCGTTCTTTAAATGATCTGTAAATATACCGCGGATCGCTTAAGTGGTCTGGGATATGGTCTCACATTTGACCCGCGGGTCACGAGTTGAGCATATATGGCTTAGACCAGGAGTTCTCAAACTGTGAGCAGCGGAGAGGTGGCCCTAACAAAGGTTTTTCCGAAGAGATTCTCAAACTGCTCTGGGGTAGCAGCGGATAAGCGTTGATTAGAGAAAGGGACACCGCGGAAAAAGTTCGAGAACCCCTGGTCTATATATACACCATAGATTTCTATCTGGTGTTAAGCGGTACCCTGCAGTTCCTCAAGATCTTTTCAGGGAGTTCCAAGGTGTATCAAACTATATAATTTTTTTTATCAGTGATAGTCTAAAATTGGGAAAATATTTAGAGAATTTTGTGTGGATCAGCCTCTCTTGACCATAGGAGACCCCACGCGAACTAAAAACGTCAGAAATACCTCCCAGAGACAACACCCGACTCGTATTTATCAGTAAAAATCGGCATTTCCATCATTTTTACTCGAAGAGATAGATAGATATTAGAGACAAATCGTTTGCATGAAATTCATTTCACAGATGTATATAAATTGTGGAATCTTTTCTCTCATACCACCCACGTCGATTCGAACAACCAGGAATAAGGGTTTTCCAGTATACGGGGGGGGGGGGATGTTACGATGGGTGGTTGCGTGCGTGTGTGTGTGTTGCACATGGGTCGGTAGGTAGTAGTAGTAGTGGCGGTGGTGGCGGGCAGAAAGGCTGAAAAATCCACTTCGCTTCTAATCACCGCTTTGGCTTGGGCTGTGACTTTGTCATTGTCGTACGTGAGGGTAGGTTCGTTAACAAAACTAATCATTCCGCCTTGGTAGGTGGTAACGAGGCAAGAGCCGACGGTTGCGACTGCCAGTGGTTCTGCTGCTGCTGCTGCTGCTACTACTACTACCACTGCCGCTACTGCTGCTGCTAGCATTCCGCCTGCGGAATATTAGGGGAGCAGTAATTACAGCTCCGATATGCGCCCTCCTACTTCTTCGCCCATACATTTTGAACTGCTCTCGCGCTCACTCTCTATCCCACTTTACTCAGCTCTACCATTCCTTGCCCCTCCTGGATACTCTCTCATACACACACACACATACACCACACGCCCGTTCTTGCCTCATACCGTCCTGGACGGGCGAAGGAAGCCGTAGTCTTGTTGCAAGCAAGTACCCTATACTCTCTCTCTAATGAGCAAAACGATGGGCATCTCTTCTATTCACACACACACACACACGCGCGCGCGCGTCATGTATAAAGTTCACGCCATTTTTGGATCGTGTCCCTGAATAAATAAATACAATATAAAAGCGGTATATCTCGCCATTTATCAGTTCAGCTTCCTGATTCAATTGACTTTATCAAGGATAGTTGAAAGGCGACTTTGGTATTCCATGTATGGAAGACGTGGATCATTATATAGGATATGCTAATCAATTGATGGTGGGGGTGGTATCATTGATTCTAAGCGTATTAGATGGGATTATAACTATAAAAAATTTAGATGGAGTTGGAATTTTTCCGTTTGAAGATCATCAATTTTCGAGTTGGAGGGAAAATGTTCAGAATATTTTTTACACAACTTCCGATCAAGAAATGTTAATTAGTAGAGCCCGGAAGAGTTCATTGCGTCTCGCTCAGGCACTGGATTACATGTACAGTGGAACCTTTCTAAGACGGACACTGTATGAGACTGAAACTTGTCTTAAGCGGAAGAAATATATAGTCCAGTGAATAATTAATGCTTTTTCAATATTAGGAAACTTTTTTTAAGATGGAAATAGTCTATAACGCGGAAACGGAAGGCATATATATTTAGTCTATTTATATATATATATACCAAACCTGCTAAAACGGAAGGAATTTTTGGCCAAGTGCAAGTTTTTTTCCTTTGCATGGGAGAAAAGGTAAGTCGTTCTCATCCCCCTTTTGTTAGACGAACTCTCTCACTTCTAGGGAAAACGATGAATGCTTATTACTAGAGCCCGGATTATATTCACTAGAACAGTGGCAAAATATGCTCTAAAAATATGCAAATATACACTTAAAAATGCAAAAATAAGCACTTGAAATACAAAATGTGCCCTGGAAATGCCAAAATATGCACTTAAAAAGGCAAAAATATGCACTAAAAAAATGCAAAAATATGCACTAAAAATGCAAAAATATGCACTAAAAATGCAAAACTATGCACTGAAAATGCCAAAATATGCACTGAAAATGCCAAAATATGCACTGAAAATGCCAAAATATGCATTAAACAACCCGGAATATGCACTAGAAATCTTGAAAAAGTCTACAATTCCGAAATATGTACAAAAAATGAGAAAATATGCATTAAAAAATCATGCAAAAAAAAAGTAGATGCATATTTAAAAGGCGGCATCTTTTCATTTCTTAGTGCAGATGTATTCATTTACAAAAAAATATCCCCTCATATATATATATATCGCATATGCAAATAACTTCTGCATATTTTTTATTCAGACATTTTTAATTTTCAGTTTGTTGTAGTTGCTCAATAACGAAAATACCATTAACAAAAGAATTTCGACACTATTTTCTGAAAAAAATTTAACACTTTGACATATATCTAGAAATAGCCTTACAAAATAAAAGCAGTTAGTATTCGTAAAATACTTATAAATTAATTCACTAAATTTCACCTGCGGGGAAAAAAAACCGATGTTATGAAAATATTATGAACAATATATTTGAAAAATTGTAAAAAAAATTGAGCGAGCTTAAATAAACCTTCAATAATATGCACTTATACTGAAAATTCTTTGATTTTATGTATTTGTAAACATTAATTCTAAAAAAGACCAAAATATGCAAATGCATATGCACCTATGCATTGCATATGATCTGAGCTCTACTTATTACCCATCTGAACTGGTTCTATGGGCCGGGGTTGAGAGGAAGCGGATTTACTATTTAAAATTTAGTAAAAGATTATTTAGCATTTCATTTATGATGGAAATGGTGACTTTTGTTAAAAAATACTTCTATTTCTTGGAGAAATTTCAATAATTTCGGGAGAGTAATATGAGAGGGATACTATTGTTCACAATTTAGCGATATCGCGTTTTGGCTACTGCAGAGATTTTTATTCAGTGTAGAGATAGATGACCACCAGCAACAAGAAACGCATGTTGAATTTAAACGCAAAAATGGAGTTCATAGAGGCTTACAAAAAATCAAATTTAAGTGTTATATATACAGATAGATATGTAGAATATTTCTTTCCTCAAACGCTATTGGCTGTTGATCTCATTGTCCCTGTTTTTTAAAGGTATACAATTTTCTCAATTTTTATTTTTAAATACAGTGAAAACTCCCTGCAACGATACTCGATATAACGATATCCTTTACTACGGTAAATCCTTCTATAACGTTTCTTTAGATTTTTGAAATAGCTATAAAACGGATATTTATTTTTTATATTTTTCTAAAAATTGCTTTAAATTTAATTTTAACTTCGTCACTTGTTTTCCTTCTCAAGGCATCTGATAACATCAGTATTTTTCTCTAAAAAAATCACCGATAGCTGAAGTAAGTTATTGGTATTGGTTTTTTGTGTGTAAGACATGAAAGTGCAATGCAAGTACTTCTTTACAGGACAAATCCATCTTGATGAATTTATCTAATAAATTAATCAAATACAATTTCTTTCTGCGAGTAAATACATAAAAGCGCATTTTCTGATGGTAATAACAGTGTCGATATAGAAAAGATGACAACAACAGCATAAATTTCATCACACGTGAGGATAATTTTGCTTCTCGATGTAACGATAATCCCTCTACAACGATTAATTTTTGACCAAAGTAAATGTTCATTCTATTGCTATTCAGGAGAACGCTTTATATTGAAGTTTAGCTATTAGCGCATTAAAATATGAAATTTCAAACACGTAGTTATTTGAAAACATGAAAAAATTCAAAATAATATGCATGTCTCTGTTTAACACTCGTTGATTTATAGAAGTTGGTGTGATGTTCTCAAAACTCAATTTTCATAAACGTTAGAAATAAATCACCGCAATATTTTTATGTGCTCCTCTATGAAACGGAAACCTGTCTGGAACGGAAAATAAGGGTTAAGTCTCTTGACCTTCCGTCTTATTTAGGTTTCACTGTATGTTCACTTACAGGGTGTTCTGTTAATGGTCCGACAAACTCAGAGGGTTGTTAGTAGGCATCAAGAGGAACAAAAATTGTAATGGAACATGGTGTCGCAAACCACGTTGAGTGGGTGGAAATCGCTAAAAAAGCATGCAGGCTCTGAGTCCAGAGGAGACGAAAGGTGGATGTCAGTTAATCGCTGAATGCAGTTCAAATGCAAATACAACGCCACAACAGGCAAAATGCCCAACGAGATGGCTGAGAAAAAGATGCCCATAAAAATATGGATGTCATATATTTCAAAAATATAGCAACCCAATTAAAAATGTAATTAACAAAAAATTGTAAACAATATATACACATGATAAAATATTATACAACAATGCCCATAAAAAATACTTATGGTTGTCTTATTCTAAGAATGGATAGCTTCTCGATTTACCCCAACATGTTTATCGTATCTCTTTTTAAACGTGTCGATTGTGTTACAATTTACTACCTCCGGGGGTAAGCTATTCCATTTATTAACAACCCTATTAGAGAAAAATTCCCTGCGACACCATAACCTCGCATTGTCCATTACCAATCGATACTGGTGTCCCCTTGTAAAAGCAGTCGATTGGCGGTGTACTAAAAGTTCATGGTCCATCCTATTCATCCCATTGAAAATTTTGAACACTTCGATCATATCTCCTCGACACCTGCGTTCATCCAATGTAAACATGTTCAAAAAATGAAGTCTCTCTTCATAACTCAAGCCCTGTGTGCCAATAATGACACACGTAGCTCTTCTCTGCACCCCTTCAACCTAGTCTATGTCCCTCCGTAAGTATGGTCTCCAAAACCTTACAGCATACTCCAGTCCAGGACGAACTAAGCCTCGAAAAAGCGGAAGAATAACTTTAGAAGAACGCGAAGAGACTTTTTTGAAAATGGGACCAAGCATTCCATTCGCTTTTTTGACCACCGCTGAACAATGTTCGGAAAACCTAAGCCGCTCGTCAATGAGAATTCCCAAATCGGTGACCCTAGTTGCATCCGGGATGGTGACACCATTCAACTCGTAAGAGAACCGTGGGTTGTTCGAACCAAAATGAGCGACCATGCACTTATCAACGCTAAACGTCATGCTCCATTCATTTGCCCATGCTGCAATCCTCTTTAAGTTGGTCTGCAGCAACTCCCTATCGCTTTGATTCCGGATTGCCCCATTAGCTTCACGTCATCTGCGAATTTGCTAGCAATCCCATGGATACCCTGATCGAGTTTATTGACAAAAAGTATGGGGCCAAGGACACTTCCTTGAGGAACTCCACTAGTGACTTCTGTCCAACCAGAGAATTTCCCCGTTCACCATAACTCGTTTCGACCTATCTCTTAACCACGATTCTATCCAATTCAGCAAGTTGCCCCCAATTCCAATCTCGTGTAAACGCTTGAAGATTTTCTCGTGTACGCTTCAAAACGTACCATGTTGAACACGATCGAATGCCTTCTGGAAATCAAGGTAAACAACATCTACATTTTTGCCCTTACCCAAAGCCTTCGTCACGTGATCAAAGAAGCAAACGAGGTTAGTTACACATGACTTCCTTTTCCTGAAATCATGCTGATTTTCCGAGCAATAACCACTACGAGCAATGTAGGACATTAAAATGCTATTTCTAGAAATCATGGAGTGTTGATTATGTGTCAGAGATTATTGCAAAACATCTTTAACAATTTTCTTTGATCTAAACTCTCTCAAAGTTTGAAATGACAAGCTGATCCATGAGCTGGATTAAAGAATTCCGAGGAAAGCACTTTAAAAAAATCGAAATGCGTCCGTAGGCATCGCAATTTCTCCATTATCCTTTCGAATTTAGTCTAATATTTTCCGGCTCGCGTGTTCAAAACCCAAGACAAGTTCGTAAATCGAATCAATTTTTGTTGTTGGTAAACCGAATTGAACGCAAACCGATACGTTCGTAAATCGACGTTTGATTGTGTCAGCATCCTCGCTATTAGCGGTACTGCGAAGTCTTTGAATAACTGCCTTTGCAAAGTTCAAGTAGGTAGTAGAATTTCATCGCATTTTAAATGTGCATGACCATCAACAGAAGTCTCTTGGATGACTACTGAAAGTTATTGAAAAAGTAGTTGTTTTCTAATCTATCAATGACTTCATACCATGGAACACCGTTGCGAAAAATATTGTTTTGGAGAAGCTTTTTCCAAAGTACTAAATTTGGGTTCATAGTTGATGCAAATGCTGTCTCGGCTTCAGATACACCCCAACCTTACATCGCCATATGCTACAGGGGTTGATTTGTTGCGTCGAATGTCAAGTGTAAAATAAATTTATTTAAACTCATCTGCTGCTGTCTTCAGCAAAATATTGTGCTCTCTTCATCAATTTCATCATTTTCCTTTGTCAAACTTTGTCTTTTCACAAAAAATGGTTCTGATTTTCGCGTTCATGAGGAAAATTAACTAACTTACTGCACAAAACGTGCGCAAATGGATATATAGTTTGATTCTTCTAAATTGTCGATAAGGCCCATAATTTTTGGACAGAACTCAGAAACGGACGTCAGTTGAACTCTTATTTCACGAGTTGCAATTCAAAATAACTCTGCTCAGCAAAATCACGACCTATTTTTGCTTTAGAAATTGTAAATCTTCGAAATTTTGTGGAAAAGTTGTAGAAATAAAAATTTTCGCATTTATTCATCTGCATTGGCCAATTTCGCAGTCATGTTATTGAATGAATAATAAAGCAGGTAAAGAGAGAGATTAAGTCTGAATAAGTTCCGCTGTGGTCGTCGAGTGGTCATAGTGGCAGACTCGCACCGCAAGGTCCCGGGTTTGAACCCCACTGGCGCCACAATGGTGGTCGGCTGGAGTTGGTTTTCTGTGATGGGTTGAGGTTCTCGAAATCGACTTATTTTTAATACGTCAGACATTGTACACTAAAAACTGTCAAATTCAAATAAGTTTGATACTACATGTTTCTACGATAGTTGTCTGGGCAATGAATTAAAATTTCTAAGGTACTCTTAGTATACTCTTTGTAATATATCAATTTCCGTAAAAAAATACGGGAATTTTGTCAAAAAGTCCAATATTTTATTTTTAAAAACCTGTAAAATATTAAATGCTGAAAACGTAGCCGAATTCGCTGCTTAGCTGGTATGATCTGAAACACTATTAAAAATTTTCATTAAAATATTTTGAATATTTTTTTAGAAAAATTAAGTTTTACATGCAATAAAGTATCTTCAAAAGAGTTTGTTGATCTTGAAACCATTGCTCTCTCTCTCTCTCTCTCTCAATTGTAATTTTTTTACAACTTCTTGCATGTATAAGAATAAAACATTTTAGAATTTCTTGAATAAAATTCTATCAAATAATTTAATTTAATAAAAGTTCTTATTATCATCAACCATTTCCAATTTATTGCTGGATGTAGGTCTCCGCTAAATGTTTTCATTTTACTCCATCTGATGACTCCATCCATCTTTCGGATCTCATTCCTCCATCTTGTTTGTAGACGCCTTCTAGAACGTTTAACACCACGGGGGTACCAATCCAGAATACTTGCGATCCTGTCTTCTTGTAACACGTCCAGCCCATTTCCATTTAAGACGTTTAACTCTCTTTCCATGATATCATATACTTTTGTTTGGCTCCTTATCCACGTGACTCGTTTTCCGTCTCTTTCCTTGTAGTGCCATATCTTTCCATGTTCTTTTGTACAGTCTGTAGTCTTTGTATCGGTTTGCTTGTGAGTGTCCATGTTTAGCTCCACAGTGCTGGTAGCCGTCATTCCATTGTTTGAATACTTTGCTTTTCAAGCATAACGTCATGTTGCTATTCAGAATCACAGTTTTTGCCAAAAGTGTTGCACGCAATCTTGATTCTTCTGTTTATTTCATTGAGGAGCCTGTTGTCCATGGTAATTTCTTGTCCCAGGTATACATAGTTTTGTACTTCTTCAATCTCTGTGTTGCTGAGAAAAATCTTCTTCGAAGCAAACGAGTTGAATATGACTTTAGTCTTTTGCAGATTCATTTTCAAACTTACCCGAATACTAGCCCTCGCGAGTTCTTGTATTTAGTTCATCTGGATTATTGCTGATTATGACAATGTCGTCGGTGAAACGTAAGTGGTTGAGAAATTCTCCATTTATTTTAATTCCTTTCTCATCCCAATCTAGTTACTTCTTCTAAAACAGCAGTAAATAGCTTTGGTGAAATAGTATCAACCTGTCGGACTCCTTTTCCAAGTTTAATCTTTGCTTTTCCTTTATCCAAATGAATTGTTGCAGTTGCTTTGAAACAGATTTTTTTAATGATATTGATGTAAATCTTCTCCACCTGAGGCATCTAGAGCTTTAACAACAGCAGATGTGAAGACAGAGTCAAAGGCCATACACAATGGTAATACGTATTCCTTGTGTCTCTCTATTGAGTGATCTTTTGCATGTCATCCATTGTACTAAATCGACTTAGAAAACCTGTTTGTTCTTTTGGTTGAGCTACGTCCGATGTGGATTCAAGCCTATTTGTCCACACTTTGGTAAAGATCTTATAAATTACGGATAGTAAATAGATTTGTCGATGGTTCTTGATATCTTATCTTTCACCCTTTTTGAAAAGAACCATCATTATGTTACTTCAATCTTCCGGCATATCCCAGTTTGTCAGACAATTTGTATATGTTACTGTCAATTTCGTCAAATATCGACCCGGCCAGTTCGCGAAGTGGATGGTGATCCCTGGCCAAAGTCCGATATCAAAAGACATGATTCGGAATCATCGTCAAGTTGGCGTATTTTTTCGTGATAATTATGTCCACGTTCGTTATGGCAACCCATCAAACCGCAGTTATGATGCGGTAATAATTTTTTTCTCCAAAATTTGGCAGAAAAAAATCTATATTTTTATATAACTACTTTATAGTTTTTTTCTCTGAAATTTTACTCTTTTTTTTTCCTCGTCACATGGAGCTAATTCAATACAGCTGCTATATACTTTATATAGCATATATCACATGTTGGCGATTAAAAAAATGGATTTGGCTCCTACAGGGCCGTGTTACATCAGCACATCGAGCTTTGTCCAGGAATCTCTGGCCACTTCACGAAATGGCCGGCCAAAGTCCAAATCATTTCTGCAATTCGGACTTCGGCCAAAACTCTTGGCCAATTCGCGAATTGGCCAGCCCCGTCGCTAATTGATCGCACTTCTGGCTTTGGAAGTAATATATACAAAGAGCAGCTTTCTTCATACATATCTTATAACCTTATAAACGTCTTCTTTCATCACAGGTGCTACTCTTGTACAAATTCTGCTCCATTTTATTTTCTTCAAAAAAAAAAAGTTCTACAAATCCACCAAATTTGTCATTTGAAGGTATTCAGTCGTTTTACAGGCTTACGTTTAAGAGGCATATTTTGCACCTTGTATAACTTTTGAGATATTTGCGCAGAATTGAAATTTTTATCCGTCTTCCTGAAGTAAAATAAAACATATATACATATTTTTAGTTATTTCGGAAATGATGAGACTAATATTCCAAAAAAAATGCAAAATAACACAATCAAAGGGGTTTATAGATTGGGAATTGAAGTCTTGAGATGCGAGAAAAGATACCCTTTCTTAGGAATGTTACGTGGTGAGGTAAAAGCAGCTCCGGTTTGTGTTGTATATATATATCTATGTATATACAGTGTAAGATATAAAAGGAGGAAAACCGTGTGCTTTTTTCTCGCGTGTTCTTCGTTCTATTTCTCTCCTTTTGCTACTTTTTTTTATATTTTTGTGCCGTCGAAAACGTGACTTTCAGCCGCTCAATTAGCTTTGTCGCTTTCCAGTAACGATCTCACTTCTAAAGCGTGTGTATAGCTCTGGCTTTCCGTTAGCTTTCCTCTCCTATATATATATATATTCTTTTTTTTTTTTTACTTATACCCATCGCTTTCTCCCTTTTCCGGAGCTTTTCCCCGGACACAGAAGAGACCAAAGGAAGAGATGCTCATTAACAGAGTGTGAGAAAAAGGAAAGAAAAACACACCAAAACTGCAGCGGAGGAGGAGAAATAATAATAAAAAGAATAGGAGAAGGTTTTGGTCCTGGAAACAAAAAAAAAGGAAAAAGGGGGAGAGAGTACAGGGCCGACCGCAAACACGTTTCATCGATGTTGCCTTCGCTGTCGTCATTTCGGGCACGTTTTTCACACTGGCATGAATTCTCCCCCCTCTTGTAATGTCCAAGCGGGACTTATTATTGTGTATTAATATAATCATTATTATCTACTTCAGCGTTTCTCAACCGTTCTGTAACAAAGGACTAGTAATGTGTGTAAAACAATAAGGCAGACACCGCATGAGTGGGATCGCATTTGTCCCGTATTTTATGGGAAATTCGCGTAGTTCCAGGTGCAGTCAACAATTGGTTTACGAACTTGATTCGTTCCTGAAGTCCGTTCGTAAACCGAATTTTTTGTGAAACCAATAGGAATCAATTTAAAATGAATTAATGCGTTCTTGGGACACCAAAGATTTCTGATGTGAACTTTTATAACAGCTCCTGTGCATAACCAATAGTTATCAGCAAACCAACACTGGAAAAATTACCATAATTCGAAATACATTAAATGCAAACGGAATGAAAACGATGACAGGGCAAAGTCTGGTTTCATGAACATGAATCATCTATAACAAAGGGTGCCCAACTTTTTAGAGACTGCAGACCACTTCATTGGTTTGGAAACGGGTCGCGGGACACTTAGATGATCTGAAACAGTGTGCCGCAGGTCATTTAAGTGATCTGGAAATGTGCCGCAGGTCACTTGAGTGATTGGGGCTGACAAGGGTTTAGCCCGAGGTCCCGGGACATAATTCTTGTCATATTTTTTTCATTTTTCCACACTATAAATTCACTATACTGGGGCCCGTCAAAGATCCTAGCCTAGGAGCTCTGCTGTAGTACGTGGAGACCTTGCCGTAGGCCACCTAAGTGCTTTGGAACTGTGTCGCGGGTCACTGAAGTTATCTAGAAATGTGTTGCTTGAATAATCTGGCAATGTGTCTGGGGCCACTTAAGTGCTCTGGAACTGTGTCGCGGAT
Source organism: Pholcus phalangioides (assembly GCF_987345545.1). NCBI lineage: Eukaryota > Metazoa > Arthropoda > Arachnida > Araneae > Pholcidae > Pholcus > Pholcus phalangioides. Next base: position 30,510,009 of record NW_028301610.1, on the reverse strand, counting down.
CAATTTAAATGCTCTGGAACTGTGCCGTAGGTCACTCAAGTGCTGTAGAACTGTATACCGGACAACTCAAGACGTCTGGAATGGGCCGCGGGTCACTTAACTAAGTGAACTGAAAATATACCGTGGGCTTAAATTATATAACGCATTTAAATTATGCGGAACTGCACCGAGGATGACCTTATGATCTGCAAATATGCTGCTTAGTTCATTTTTACAAAATTAGGTTTGAAGTCACGGGCGTGTTAAAGTCCTCAAAATGTCCGTTTGCAACACTATTTGGCCACAAAATATACTCCAATAAAAATACAATAAATTATTTTCAATCAATGTAAACTTTGCACTTGAAGACGGCACAATGTATCAAATCATCAAGTAACTAGAGAGATAGATGGCTTTTTCTCAGCCCAAGATATCAAGGAAACATTTTATTTTCTGGATATTATGCTGAGGTGAACCAGCACCTCCTAGAGATAGAAGGCCTCTACACTGTTTGCCATAAACGTCATTCAGACTTCCTAGCAAGTTTGCCACATTTTGAAACACAGCATCCTATTTCGTTTCTTCTTATTTTGGCGTAGAATCTTCCTGATTGGCTCATAAATACCGCATAGTGATTGGATGTGGGGTATAGAAATCACCAATTCTGATCCCGATCATTTCTTTTCCTCACAACGATGATACTGGCACGAGCAGGGATTTTGTTTCCCTGAATATTTCTGAGGGAAAATGGACTACTTACTGGTGTCACAAGCAGCCTGCGTAGGCCTTCTATCTCTAGGAGATGCTGGGTGAACTCGGACAGCAAAGCCATCTTGTCTCCGCCGGGACTTGAACCCAGGCCCTCTTGCATACCGGGCAAGCATGCTACCATCTACACCACTGGAGACGCCACCCTGCCTTACTTATTTCACGCACTGTGGCGTGAAGCACTGAAGTAGAGACTGCAAGAGGGCCTGGGTGCGAGTCCCGGCGGAGAGAAGATGACTTCTCTTTCCGAGTTCACCTCAGCATAATATCCAGAAAATAAAATGCTTCCATCAAGTAACTGTTTCAATTTTTTTTCTTCTGAGGTAAAGGGGGGAGGGGGGCTGTTTGCGTTTTTTCCAGCAAAATAACACTATAATCTCGGCTCAAGGATGTTATAACAACACCACTCCCTCCGTCTTCGCGTACGCCAATAATAATACATATATCAAGGATATAGGTTCATATTGTAGCCATACTCTGAGTTTAAAAAAAAAATAAGTGAGAGGAATTTTAAAATATTTGTTTGAACCCTTCATTTCAGAGAAATCATGTACGCAGTAACAAAATATGTAGGCACTTGTGAACGTATAATGATTCATTATCAGAATTTTAAACAAATTCGAAGTTGTAAATAATCAGTTTTCAAATAATATTATTTGGTGACTAATTTCAACTCGGTGAGATTTGTATTTATCGTGAAAATCTGATGTCCCGTTGGATGGCAAGCTACCTCCAAATGGAGGACGAAGCGACGTGTGAGTTGGCTTAAACACAACACAATATTTCACACATCACAGTCCGTACTACATTTAATATACAGGGTGCATAGGTAACGGCGTCGGGTATTTCGCTGGCGAACCGTTGATCCTAGAGGCGTACTTCCAATTAGAAAAAGTATCCAAATAACGTGTAGGAGTCAGACATATCATTCATGTTTGCAAGGGGTTGTATAGTTATTAAAATAAAAATTGTAATTTTTTTTATACGGACACCCTGTACTCATGGATAGAATCCAATTACAAAGTTGTTGCCCTGTCTCTACTTATACCAACCAAAAAAAAAAAAAAAAATGCCTCTAAGATCAACGGTTCACCAGCAAAATACCATACGCCCTGTTACCTATGCAGCCTGTATATACACGTAAAAAATAGTTTGAGATGAAATATTCCAAAACAAACTACATTTTTTTTGCGCTAAATTAGTTGAATTTCAATAATTTAATGTAAAAAACAGTCCTTCTTATAACTGATTCAGGATTTAGGGATTTATTAACGGATTTAGGAAGGAAATAAATGAAACAGAGGGGGTGGGGGGAAGAGAATGGCCAAGAGGGGCTCTGTTGTGCGTAAATGCTAATTAATTCCACTTGTTCGCAAGAGGATCCGCGCCTCAGTGAGACCCCATTTATAAGTCTCCCAGTTACATGACTTTCACATTTATGAGACATTTGACGATTCATTCCCATACGTTGAAATATTATTCGACTTACGATTCGATTTATGCGACTCACGATTTCAATTACTTGACATTTTCAATTCGACTCGAACCCCAAATCTTTGGAATCTATGACCATCATTCCTAACAATCAAATCCACACAATATTTGAAGATGCATGCATATTATCAATGCAAAAATCATAAACTATAAATGTGACTGATGCGAACAGACACATTGAGCTATTTATGGGCATTTCTCTCTCTGAAAGTGAAAATTTATTGCACTTTTCCGAGAAGTAAGCAGACGCAACGAATATCAAATAAACGGATTTAACCTTTTAAGTAGTTTTTTAAAATTTTCCTGATTCGCACTATGACTGCCACATTGCAAATGAAAGCGTGTTAAGAACCCGAGATATGTCGGGGTGACCGAAATGCAGCAGATCAAGTTTGATGAGATATCTCGGGATTTCCGCTGTAAGGGTTAAATAGTTTGAAAAGTGGCCATACGCCCTTTTAGAAATTTTTTTAATGTTCACAGCATTGTTCTTGCAGAGTACTAAAAGGGGGCATTGTGAAATTATTTGGGATTCTGCAAATACTAATACAACGCCACAACAGGCAAACTGCCCAACGAGGTGGCTGACTTAAGAACATCATGGATCCCGAGTCATTTTTTGGAGGCCCTACCTACTACTGCTACACCACACATGCACCCCACCCACACCCCCCTCCCCGCCGCGGAACCCCCAACGAATCGGTACATGCGGGAATGTGCGTGTACCTGTAGTGAAACCTGGCGTGAAGTTTTTTTTTGTTTCTCTGTAATGCTTGTTATGTGTAGTGCTGCCATCTGCCACCAGTTTTTCTAACTATGAGTGAAGTGTTATGATTGAATGATTTATTGTTGTAGGACTGTTGCTCTCTGTGGTGAGACTTTTTAACGGGGGAGATCAGCTGGCATTTGCGCCTTGAAGTTGGGAACCACAGAAAACCAACTTCAGCCGACCACCACTGTGGGGTTCGAACCCGGATCCTCGCATCGCGGGTGGGTTTGAACTCATGTACCCTGAACTCTTCCCATCTCTAATACCGTATCTTACCAACCCACCACTACAGCACTCAGATCTGTGAATAGAAAATATGTACACACAATATCGGTTAAAAACCTTCAAAGAGTTGCTGGTGGTGTGAATCTTAAAGGAAGTCTCGATGCATTAACTGCTTTGATTAAATAAAGAAACCAAACAGCAAACTAAATGATGATAAGACCTTCTAAAATATGTTTAAAATTAGTTTTTCCTGTGCTAAATTGTGTAGAATACTTGAGTATGTATTCTACAAGTATTCGTAGCGTACGAATAGTTGAGATTGAAACTCAAAGTACATTAAGAATTGATTGAAACTCAAGACCGTACATTAGATTCAATCTTTGAATCTAATGTACCGTCTTCTTGCTCTAGGGGCAGCGACTACCTTACTAATCTTCAGCCAATCATTTCTATTCAAAATAGAATTTTACGGTTTATTACTAATGATTATCACTCACCTACATTAATTTTATGTCAATTACAGTTTCTTACAGCAATATAGTTTTAAAAAAATAAATCTCGTGGTTTCTTTTTCTCATGTATTGTTTTTATATCGAAAAGTTTAAGATGTAATTAAAACAATTGCAATTTTGTGATAAATTCATTGAAATACAGTGTGTGGACCCCACTTATAACTTAAAAAAAAAGGCATGGAAAACATTGTAAGTGCGAAAACGCTTCAAACGGGAAATCTTAATGAGAATTAATTGGAGTTGGAACCATGAAAATAATTTGTCCTATGCGAGAAATTTACCATCACTATAACTAGCACTCAAAAGAATGTCGATGAATGGTCAACAAATGGTTTGAAATGGTCAACAACAATCATTAGTTTACTCGGCCCACTTCTTTTTACTATTTTCATTAATTATTTTTGTAAACTTTATAATGAAGGTGAAGTAATTGCGTTCGTGGATGACACGGCTCTTCTTTTTTCTGCTTCTGATTACCAATCTCTCCAAAATATGATCTCCTAAAAGTAAGAAATTGATTCCGCGCTAATGACCTCACCTCCAAATTAATGTTACTAAAACCAAGAGAGAGAGAGTTTATAAATTTTTCTTTAAATCCCACTAACCAATCTAGCGTAAACATCATTTTCCATGACATCAACTGCAACAATGATTTTTCTTGCACTTGTCAAGATCTAGAGCAAATCAGTACAATAAAATATTTAGGTTTGCATATTGACCAAGATATGAAATGTAAATCGCATGTCATATATTTATTAAATAAACTTAAGTTTATGCTTTACAAAATTCTAGTACCTAAAAGTACCTAAAACAAGGTTCAACTAACACCTTTTTAGAGAGATATAGATGGCTTTTTTCTCAGCCAGAGATATCAAGGAAACAGTTATTTTCCAGATATTATGCTGAGGTGAGCTCGGAAAGAAAAGTCATCACGTCTCCGCCGGGACTCGAATCCAGGCCCTCTTGCATACCGGGCAAGCATGCTACCATCTACACCACTGGAGACACATGAATCTGCCTTCCTAATTTCACGCACTGTGTCGTGAGGCGCTGAAGTAGAGGCATTAGTAGCCTCTCTTAACATAGAAAAACACTTTTGAAATTTTAGAGAGATAGATGGCTTTTTCTCAGCCCAAGATATCAAGGAAACATTTTGTTTTCTGGATATTATGCTGAGGTGAACTCGGAAAGAAAATTCATCTTGTCTTCGCCGGGACTCGAACCCAGACCCTCTTGCATACCGGGAAAGATGCCTGGGCAGCCTGTGTAGATGGTAGCATGCTTGCCCGGTATGCAAGAGGGCCTGGGTGCGAGTCCCGGCGGAGACAAGATGACTTTTCTTTCCGAGTTCACCTCAGCATAATATCCAGAAAATAAAATGTTTCCTTGATACTTTTGAACTTTTTTTTTTTTTTAATTACGGTGTATATGTACAGTCGACTCCCGTTATAACGAACTCCAAGAGACCGGGGAAATCACTTCGTTACAACGGAATTGCGTTGTAAAGAAATTCCAGAATTTTGCATTGTTCCTATGTAAACTTATCTTGGGGGGGGGGGTCAGAAAAGTGTTCGTTAAAACGAGATTTTCGCTATATCGGTATTCGTTAAAACGGGATTCGACTGTATATATTTACTTTCAGTTACTCCAGTTACTCCAATTTTGCTGAAGTTTCTTCTTTAGTTTATGTAATGGCCTACTCGGTCAGCCCCGCAACGTACGTACATCGTAAAAATATTAACATGTAATATATATCACCCATATTACATGAAATGCTGTTTTATCCCTCCCTCTTGTTAATGTTACTGAAATAGGTAAAAATTGCGAAAAAACATGTTTGAAATTAAATTTTTTTGATCACTCTTTTTTTACAAATTTCTTCGTGGCCCCCCTTATCAGCAGCCGTAACACCCCTTTTGCGAGATTTTCATCCCTGGCCCCATGGAATATCCTAGGGGCCCCCGGTTGAGAACCACTGCTTTAAATCACACACCAATGTTTCTACAAGTGGGCAACATCGCTCCTCTGGGGGAGATGAAATAGTCCGTGGAGAGAGAGCGATAGAAGTTATTGGTTTAGTATAGGATCCTATGGATTGCCTTGAGTTGGAGAGCCATGAGAAAAACATGGAGAAGAAAGTTTAGGAAGCTATATATGCCTTAAACTAAGAATACTAATTATTATCTCTCTGTTCTCAGTTTCAAATATATTTCTGTGATCACCTCCGCGATGTTTTTGATGACTTTCCAGTAACCAGACTTTAAATGATCACGATATTTTGTGACGTCCCTTTCCTCATACTTTGAATGGTCGCGATATTCTGTGATTTCTCAGTAATCAGATTTTAAACGGCCGCGATGTTCTCTAACTTCCTAGTAACCATAATTTGCATGTCCGCGATGTTCCGTGACTTCTCAGTAACCATACGTTGAACGATCGCAATGCTACGGCATGTTGATAAATTTAATATAATGTATTTGTATACTTCTATATTTAATATATTATCATTAAGTCAAATGGCCATTCTCATTCGGGGTGGAAAAAACGGAAACAACAGTGGAGTAATGACCAGTGACCATCCTGAAAAGCTTCTTAAAGACTGCTCACTCTCATACCCTCGAGGGAGTGGCATGACTTTCTAAACAGCAATGGAAACTGAAGTTATTATAGTTATTAATATTATCAATTATAATACAGTAGTGTGTCTATATAACGGATTTTTATAAGAAACGAAATTTTTACCGGAACACTAAAATTTTTGTTAATTTACTCCATACTTTCTTTCTTTCAAACTGAGCACAACTCAGGTCTATCACCATCTATAGGTGATTTACTACCTAGTGAGTTGTGCCGGAAGTGTAACTGTGTGTGTACCTAACAGTCTGAGTGCGTATGTAGTGTTGTGATTGATTTTTCAGTGCTGCCATCTATATTTATTCCATACTGAAAATTTTTCATGTCATTCACATCAAACCCGCTCTTCATTCGAATGAGATAAATATCCTGTCAATGGTCATTTTGTTAACGGTCACATTTTTTTTATCCAAATGGCTTTGTTGCTTATAGGCTGGTAAGTTCATTTTGCAGTTATCCACACGAGCTACCATCTGCTTTGGGCTTGGTTCATGTGACAACTCTTTTTTACATTTTTCTTGTCCATCTCTATTTTATTTGTTACAATACCGACGAACCCGGTTTTGAGGATTCCACAGTATGAGACAAAAGACATCGTGGGCCACCGCCTCGAATGAGTGGAAACATCTTTTATGGCTTTTCTGCCCTGTTCTCAGTTTCAAGTCTACTTTTGTAATCACCACCGCGATGTCCTGCGACTCCCCAGTCACCATACTTCCTTAAACAGTCGAGATGTTCTGTAATTTTCCAATCACCATACTTTAAACGGGCCGCTATGTTTCGTGACTTACCATTAACTATATTTCAAACAGCGGGATCAATTCTGCTTGCATGTTTTACTCGAGACGTTCTCTCTTATTACCTAATGCAGTCTTTGATGCGTTTCTGCTGCTCTTAATCAAAAAACATAAATTTTCGACATTTGAATTTCGTCCTTGTTTATCCACTTCCGTAATCATTTCGGAATGGATGATAATACAGTATGTACATAATATCTAACCATGCAAGGACTTATCCGACCAAAAAGCAAGCACCGTTTGACGATAGTTCACTGATGCACGAGTTTGATCTGGATGATTATTTCTCTACTCTTTGATGGGACAAAATGACTTCGTTACATACGACTCTATTGTATATTCGATTCCGCTCTTTCCATTGAATATATTCTTCAATTGACTTCTGTACATTTAATATTAGGGCTGGAAATCGATTGACATTTTCGACTGGTTAATCAAAAAAGTTTTAATCGATTAATTGAATTTTAATCGAATATTTTCAAAATTTAAATGTGATATAAACTTATTAGGTAACTGTCTTTATTAATCGATGCTAAAAAATATATTTTATTTATTTCATTCACTATTCGTTAAATTTAAACAAATATTAGAGTATATTAAGAAATTTATGTTGCAGCTCAAAGTAAGACTGAACATTTTTGTCGGATCCAGGAATTTTTTCATTATGATCTTATCGTTTTTTAGAAAATCAGTCATTTTTAGGTTAGTCACTGATTTCGAAACTACTTCTGATCTTCACATACTGTTACTTTTTCCCTAGAAACTGCTCCTAAATAATATTGGGTGGAGGGGGCTGATTTTTCCCGAATACGAGAGACAACAAATTTTGATCCTGTCTTCCAAATCCAATTTAAAACTGAAATCACCAGTTTTCGTTATATCCACTTGTATGTTATATCTAGGAATATGATTTAAGACATCTAATCGGTTTCGTCAAAGAAATCAAAATAAATTATGAGCGTTTAATAAAAAAATTAATTGAACTTTAATTGGATTGATTGAGTCAATTAACTTGGATTAGCAATTGACCGATGAATCGGACCAGTCCTAGTTAATATATTTGTCAAAATTTCTGTTAACGATGGTTCATAAAATATTATTCAAATTTGAATGCCAGTGAATTCTACCTATGTCGATCTCACTCGTGATCAAGATAATCAGATTACATACATAAAATATAGAATACAGCTTCATTGTCCTTAGAGGAATAGAAATTCCCCAGTCGTTTTCGTCAAACGTCAACAATAAATTCCCACACTTAACAAGAACATGTCTACCATTAAGGATTGGGAAAAAAAAAAACATGTTGGCGAGGGTAGAGAGAGAAAAAAAACATCCGAACAGAAAACCGAATTCGACATTGCTCTACGAATATGTAGGAATCTTTTATTTCTCCAACAATATCTTATGCTCAAGAAAGAGAAGGCAAAGAGAGAAAAGGTGACAAGGATTCATATTGGTTGTTTGAGGGACAAGCCATAGACTAATTAGGTGGAGGTTTTCGAACGTAAAGGTGACAACAGTTACGTGAAAACTTTTCAAAAGATGTTTCTGTCTTCGCAACTCTCTCCAACGTGACTTATTGTTAAGTTTACTTGTGAAAAGTGCTTCGCTCCGCAATTTGACAGATGCTCTGACAACTGAGTTCCTCAAAGAAGCTTCGTTTCGGCTATGGGAGAGGACGAAAAAAGAGACAGAAAAAGATAGGTTTCCTTTGCATTTTTCTTCGAAAATCTAGGGTTTTCTACGATTTCTCTAAATATAAAACCTGTAGAAAAATATGTTATTTGTAGGAAGAATGGCCATCAGCCAACTATACAAAAGAAAGAAAAAAACTTGAAATAGCTGTTGCATCTAGACATCTATAGCAGCTAGAATTCATTTTTTTTCCCCTTGAAACATAGTTTTCTTCACTACTTCTTGGGTGGTTCAGACATATGAAAAATTGATGCAGGGGAGGTCCGTCCCTTTACCAATGAGAACTTTTTTCTCCCTTGAAAGTACGAGAATAAGTTGTTTTTCAAAGTACAATCTTCTCACCTTGCTTACTTTTGTGATTCCTTGTGGTAGGGACCTGTCAGCAAGAATAGAGCCGTTGAAAAGCAGAATCCGTCCATCTCATATTTCTGACCCACCTACCAAGAAGGGACCAATAGATATTTTCCTGATTACGCGGGATATAGTCTGTTCCTCTTCCCACCATAAAAATTGTATGTTTTTCGATGTTATGATGCAAAGATATCGGCTGTTTGTATATACACTACCTGCCTTTTTTCCTATCTCTTTTGACCTTCCAGAAGCGATGCAAAAACTGGAAATTTAGTAACATAAATAGAACGTTTATAAAAATGAGTAATTTTGTCTTTACGCTCGGCTCAGCATTTTCTTAATTTATTGATTAGAACTGGAATATTTTATGCTTAAAATTAGCAATTAATTAGTAATATTTCTGTATCTTGAAATATTTCGGAACGGTGAAAACTTTTGTCATGGAGTTCTAACATACTGACAAAACTTTACTATATAGGAGTGTATAAGGACCTTGAAAAAATCAAAGTTTTAGACTAAATTACGCAGTGAAGATATATATGTGCAATTTTTTTTTTTTTAATAAAATTACAAAAAGTTTCTAATCCATAAACCACAACAAAGCTTTAAACAAAGGAATGCATAAATTGTAACTGCAGAAAGTCGTTAAAAAAACAACGCAAAATCTGCGGTAAGGTTTTTGAACTAAACAGCTCATAAGCTAGAGTAAAGCGTTGAACGAAAACAATGGGCAGTAACAAGTTAAACAAAACAGCTCACAATTGGTTTTATAGACGATTGCATGTAACAAAGGAATAAATGGCGGTCGTTCTCATCCACATCTGAATCTATTGATACAAAATCAAGCCGCAAAAGAGTAACATGGACACAAAACAGAAACAACTTGACAGATTTTCAGGTGCCAGCATCAAGTAGCATTTGAAAGCGGTTTTTTTCAGAGAAGAAAAATATTATTTCCCAACTGTACTTCTTGGAATTTAATTCTTCACAGAACAGCCAATACCATGCTTTCATGACCTTTAAAATTTCGGAAAATAAAGCAGTAACATCGTTAGATTTTGCCGAGCACAGTTCGAGTCAAAATGTCTCAGATCAAGTTAGAAAGAAAAGCTTCAAGTTTAAAGGAAAAAAAAAATAAAAACACTTAAATTTGTAGATGATAACCACAGTCACCATCAGTTGCAACGTTTGCAGAAGCTGCTAAAGGACCGGAACCTTTTCGATTTTTTGTGGAAAAGCAAGAAAATGTGCCATGTGATGTCATCCAGTTTTTACGGAAACTTGACTATTATGAAGGAAAACTGGTATAGTTTGACTGATTATAACAAATATTTGCTTCTTATTAAATCTCTATATGTACCTTATTGTCTGTTAATAAATTAAAAATAACATAAAGTTATGGTCGGTGTAAAACTATGTCTTATAATTCTTATAGACATTTCCCGCTTGTAACGTTTTTAGTCACGGTTTATTGAAGAACGTTATAAGAGGGATCGACTGTATTTGTAAGGCGTCAAACAAAACAATGACTAAGCTACAGTAAGGCGTCAAACAAAACAATACATAGAGTTGAACAATAACAAGACAATACAAAAATTAGGTTTTAAGCTTCACAACGAATAAACAAAAACGAGAGGATAAACAAAACAAATTTGGTAGATGGCAGAAAGTTGATACAAAGACACGTTGATACAGTGGTATATTTGAGAGCAAGCAAATACCCAGAATTACTGGTGGTTTACATTGCAGTTTAATGCTGGGGAATGTACCCATTATAAGTGGTCATCGACTGACCGTGTGTATTGTCTCGAGTTCTTATCTCTTTTGTTTTTCAAACAATTAATTTTTTTTTATGTAAGAAAAGTAATTTTCTATTGGTACTACTATTTGAAGTGACTTACTTAGTCTCTTATCAGAACTCTAAATTAATTCTCTCTGTGAATTTTGCTTTGTAACTAAATTTCTAGCTACTATAAAACCCCCAAAAATAGTTTAATGGGACGAGGAAACCAAAATGATAAGAAATTTTCATTGCAAATCCGTGAATGCACAGAAGGAGATGAAATTAATAAAATAAGGTTGTTTGTTAGACTCTCATAATTAAAAATAATAACAGAAAACAAAAGTTTTGTGTTGGAAAAAGTATCTAATATGCATCGGAATGAGGTACAGAAAAATTTAGTGTGGGTATTGTAATAACATGTTTAAAGAGGATGTTATAGTTTTAGCACAGATCGTTTTGATAAGCTATTTAAGTAGTTTTTGCACTGAAATGTTTCCAAATGTGGCTATAACGTTAACAAATTAGGAAGGACATAAAACCGAGCATTGAACACATAAGATGGGAAAACACAAATGGAAAAAGTAGATCGATGAATTTTTGCAAAGAATTAATTCAAACTGACTGAATTAGTTGGACTAATAATTAGTTTTGTAAATTGTTATGCTTTTGTGCCCTTTTGCATTGCATATGTATTGACTTTTCAAGTTGACCAGTTATAGAAATTTTCAATCCTAGAATTTTTACAGAAGATACTTGTTCTTTACGTGACTAAGATACACGTTCATCAATCAGGAAACACACGTCATCAAAATGCGCATATGAATGACAAAATCCACTTTGACGAAATCCTCTATGACAAGCATTTGTGGCATTATCGGGAGAAATCATCTAAAAGAAAAATATTCATTTCAAAGTTTTACTAAATCCATAATCACCACCACACATTTTGAAATCACCTTGGATGATGCTAAATACACATTGTCAATCTAAAATATGCATAGTAATTGATTTTAGACTTATTATGAATAATAGGAAGTAAGCGGCTCTTTTTATATTTCTTTGATACATTTTTGTGAACCAAAAAATGACTGTAATAATATATTTATCAAGAATAACATAGATGAGTTTGTTGTGTTTCCTGCTATAATAATTGACCTACGTCAACATCGGTTCATTGATAGTCGATTGGCAATGATCGGCAGTATAACTTAAGCCACTAAATAATTTCGCGCGATTTTTATATTATTTATATATTTTATTTATGAAAACACAACTACTGTTTTAAAAAAACTGAAGACTTGAACTACCAATCAAAAATGTGTTTAATTTTTTGGAAGCTACGTAAAAATAAATCATCAATCAAAATGTGTATCATCTTCCGCTTTTTCGAGGCTCAGTTCGTACTGGACTGGAGTATGCTGTAAGGTTTTGGAGACCATACCTACAGAGGGACATAGACTTGGTTGAAGGGATGCAGAGAAGAGCTACGCGTGTCCTTATTGGCACACAGGGCTTGGGTTATGAAGAGAGACTTCATTTTTTGAATATGTTTACATTGGATGAACGCAGGTGTCGAGGAGATATGATCGAAGTGTTCAAAATTTTCAATGGGATGGATAGGATGGACCATGAACTTTTAGTACACCGCCAATCGACTGCTTTTACAAGGGGACACCAGTATCGATTGGTGAGGGACAATGCAAGGTTATGGTGTCGCAGGGAATTTTTCTCTAATAGGGTTGTTAATAAATGGAATAGCTTACCCCCGAAGGTAGTAAATTGTAACACAATTGACACGTTTAAAAAGAAATATGATAAACATGTTGGGGTAAATCGAGAAGCTATCCATTCTTAGAATAAGACAACCATAAGTATTCTTTATGGGCGTTGTATAATATTTTATCATGTGTATACATTATTTATAATTTGTGTTAATTGCATTTTAATTGGGTTGCTGTATTTTTGAAATATATGACATCCATATTTTTATGGGCATCTTTTTATCAGCCACCTCGTTGGGCATTTTGCCTGTTGTGGCGTTGTATTTGTATTTGTATAAAAAATTAGAGGGAAACAAAACTACTTCACGGGCAAGCATATTTTTTATATTCAATAACTGATTAATTTAGGCCTGCTTGAAGGATTTGCCAGTCCCTTGAGGTCACTGAGCGTTTGATTATATTATGTGTGTACATTTGTGTATTATATGTTTGTGTATAACCGTATGCCCCCACATTAGCCGGTATACCTTGAAACTCGAGGGATACCAGCTTTTTGAATGCTGGGGTCTGGTCTGTTCCCGGCATGCCGGGTAACCCGAGGTTCAATAAAAATCACAGTATTGATTTTTTTTTAGAATAAAGATATTTAAGAATTTTCCAGAATCTGTGACTCGAATTTCCCGGCATTCTAGTCTCCTTCGCTGTTTCGTGGCATGCCGGCTAATGCGGGGAATGCAATAGGTATATGCTTGAGTTTGTTGCATTATATGATTGTATATTTGTCTATTATATGATTATATATTTGTCTATTATATGCTTGTATTTGGGTAGTAAAAAAAAGAAAGAACGAGCAGAATCAAAGCCTAAACCGAAATGAGAGGATAAACAAAACCAATGTTTAACAAGAATGAGAAACTAAACAAAACCAATGCTTAAAGAAGAATGAGAAACTAAACAAAACCAATACTTGAACAAGAATGAGAAACTAAACAAAACCAATACTTGAACAAGAATGAGAAACTAAATAAAACTAAATAAAACCAATGCTTAAACAAGAATGAGAAACTAAACAAAACCAATGCTTAAACAAGAATGAGAAACTAAACAAAACCAATACTTGAACAAGAATGAGAAACTAAACAAAACCAATACTTGAACAAGAATGAGAAACTAAATAAAACTAAATAAAACCAATGCTTAAACAAGAATGAGAAACTAAACAAAAGCAATTCTTAAACAAGAATGAGAGGATTAAAAAAACTAATTCAGAAACAGAAATAGAAAGATAGACGAAACCAATATATAAGATAAGCCGAGAAGATAGGCAATACACATAAATAAGATATAATAAATAACTCATACATCAATAAGAAAGAAAGGATAAACAAAACCAAAGCATACAAAGCATAAACAAAAATGAGATGAACAAAATTGATAAAAGCGAAGTTCTATTTAGTTCGATTCAATCACATGATTTAAAGCATTCCTGTGTTTTTTATTTCCAAATGGTATCAGTTTGCAAAGAGCGGAACGTGGCATTTCTTCTTCTTTCGGTGTTTATCAATTTTTTGGCAGCCATCTTGTTCTGATCAGAGACACACGTTGTTTACTTGCTCATTGCCTGTTTTTCATTATTCTTTTCCTACTAATTCACATTGAACATTTCAGTCGGTTCCTTTTAAATATTCAATGTACGAGCCCAGAAGACTGTATATTGTTGAATTTCGGTCGCATTTTAATCTATATGAAAATTTTTTTTTATTTATACTATAATACGAAACCAAGACATATAGTCTTGTCAATATATCATAAAAATTTTCAACAATACATTTCCAGTAGAACTTCAGAACAAATATCATGTTCTATTTTGTTTCGTAGTTCTAGTTTACAAAGCTTAAAAAATAAAAGCGTAAACAAATAAACAAAAACTTGTACATATATATAGTATATATATATATATAAACAATGATGAAAGTGTAAATAAATCGGGTGCAATTAAAGAATAAAAGGATAAATAAATCGAGTCCATACATAAGAATGAAAGGGTAAACAAATCAAATGCATAAGATTTAGGTGATGAACGAAGAATGTAAACTTAAATAATTACTTTTTGAGCACACAAGTTGAAGATAAACAAGTTTCAACGTGTGAGGACTCAAAAATGGGATTGAAAACAAGCTTTCCGGTTTTTAATTTCATTTGTGAGCCATAAGACGTTAGAGTTTACATATCTTTAATATATTTATATAAGAATAAAGGAATAAATGAAGTAAATGAAGCTAATATGTAATTAAGAATGGGGGAATAAACAAAGCGAATACGTGAACAAGAATGAGGGCAAATGTGCAAATTTAGTGCATATCTCGTAAATCAGGAGATAAGTGGTCATATGTAACTGAGAATGAGAAAACAAACAGGATGTAAACAATAAATGAGAAGATAAACAAATTTAGTACATCCAATAGATAAACAAGGATGATAAAATAAATAAATCCAATAAACCAGGATGAGAAGATAAATAAATCCAATAGATAAACCAGGAAGAGAAGATAAATTCAATAGTTAAAGATGATTTGTATATAAACCTTATCGATTTTTTTAATATACGAAATATGCCAATCAATATGTCAATACTGTCATATGATTATAGCCAAATTTGTAACTAGAAATATGGCTATTTGAACACACACACACAAATAAATCCATGCAGTTCTACAATTTTATGGATTTGATAATGTGGATTAGATCAATATTGGGAATTTTTTTTCTGGTTATATTTTTATTATAAAATGTGTGTATTGTTTTATTTTTATGTTTTTTTCTGTAGTTGATCGAAATTCGCTCCACCGCTACAATTTCAAATGCAAGTTTTACGAAATATATTTTAGCTATTAAATTGCGAATTTTTTTATTTCTAAAGGATACAAAATTTGGTTTTTGTAAAGGTTTAGCTTTAACAGACGAAAGAATCATGGCAAAAAAAAAATATATACATATAACACAGTTGGTGAGAACGAAGTTGATTTGTTCTATGTTTCGCAAAGACAATACAGCGTATGGCCTGATTTCTAATGATTTCATTAAATACCCTTTTTTACAGAAATAAAATGCAAAAAAAAAAAAATTATGACATCAATACGTTAATTCTGTGGTGTTTGGTCAGAACATAACTCCAAAATCACATTTTCGAGATATAAGCATTTTCATTGTCATTTAAAAACCAGAAATAAAGCATACACACAAATACAAATAAAAATATCATACATCAGCATGTTGTTTAGCCGTACGCACGTATTTGTGCATTTATCTCACTTCTAAGCAATTATAATTAGGAAGGTTACTTATAGTTCAAAAAGGCATTTTTTGGAGTTATCATGTTCTGACCAAACACCACAGAATTGATATATTGTCGTGTCATATATGTATATAATCTTTGATAGCATGCTTATTTTTTGGAAACAAAATGTTTCTTACCGTGTGAAAAGAAAAATTCAAAACTTTAGAATCATCGCGATTCCACAAAATTTTCTAAGACATATTTTTATTTGGTAAAAACGTGTGAATATTATGTTTCACGTTTATGACATGTTGTTTAGGATTAGTTAATGCTTAGGATTAGTCTTATTTTGATAGGGTTTCATGTCATATGACGGCTTTGTTTTCATTAATAAGGATTAAAGTAATATTCAACTTGGTTTTCCAAACAAATATTGTTCAGTAGACAGTGCATTCGCATTAATGTAAAGAATTTATTGATTTATAAAATAGCTACTGTGTGTACACATATATGAATTAATGATATGAAATCTCAAAATTTTCAAGTATTCATTGTCCTGGAAAGTAATTTTCCTATTTAGGGTAACCGGGATAAGTTAACAAATTTAAAACGGAAATACCTCTGCTCAGTAGAATATGATAATGAACATACACATACAATTTTTGGGGTTTTTATAGGGAATCGTATCAATTTTTCTCATGGTTTATATTGTAATCATTACAAAATAAAATTTGTAGGCAGATATTTTCATTAATTCATACATAATTTTATCCATGATTACCCCATGATGGGGTAAAATGACGAACACTTATGTTTTATGAGAACCAAAAACACAATTTAAGTGAGTTAACCCTCTATGGTCCCGTGTATATTTGAAGATAAATGGTAAATGTAAAGTAAAAAAACTCATTATACAGTAGAAATTTCGTTTTTCAATTTTTTTGATATATTAAAGTGCATCTTTTAGTGTCTTTTCAGTGCAAAATACAGATATAAGCACAATGTTTTTTATCTAGAAGAAAGAGTTCATTGCTTGTTGGTGTCATTTTTGAGAGCTGCTGAAATTTTACATGTTCAAAAAGATTTATAAAATCGCACCAAATCAAGGGTGATTGGAAATAAACTTTAAGAGGAAAAAACTTTTCAACGTCGCTAAAACAAGATTTTACCTGTTTATAGACAACATTAAAAACAAGGCAAACTGTATATTTTACCCTTAATCAACTATTTTAGCTAATTGAAAAATTCACTGTTATTAATTAAATTGTTGTGCTGATGAATTGTTTTGATGAAAAATCTGCTAACAGTAGGTACCTATTAACATCCGTTTTTGTCAGATTTTTTTTAATACGTTTTTAGAGGGAGGGGTGAACCATAGAGGGTTAACAAAGGTCTACAAACATCTCTTGTCCATATGCTTTCAATATTTATCGTTGTTTATACTTACGGTATCACATCGAAGCCAATCATAGAGAAATCCATATAATGCTCTTCACACCTTATAAGCAATAAAGGTGCATTGATTGTGCCTTTCAGCCTAAGACCCCGCCAAATGAAATTCTGTTCTTTTATCTCCAAGTACGATTTCAGTTTAATTCGGGAGAGAACACATCTCGAAAACGTCAAGAGTAAATTGAATGTCTCTGATTATTCACGTCGGTTCTAACGTATCTTTGAAGAGTTACATCTGGCACAGTATTCTGTGCCAGAAGAATTAACACTCAACTTTTAGTGTTGACATTTGTTCTTTTGTGTGTACCGGACAGCGAGCACGTTAAACACCTAAAACAAAGGCAGTTTGGTCTTTAGTTGCTGACAAGAGTCAGTAATTTCACCTACGAAGATTATGCCATAGCAGCGGGTGAAACGTTAAGGATAAACGAAAGAACACTATCGCCCAAACAACCCTGTAAGTTTTCGATATTTATAAGATCCCAGCCTGTGGTGTTGATCTTTTCCAACTAAGATGCCCTTTTTAAGACGAACGCATTGTACCTAATTTTTCTCATATATTTTGTAACTGCACTGCCTTTGTTGATATTAGGGAGCAATTGTGTTCTCCGACCAATTACTATCGGAGATGGATTTACTCGGATGCGTTTCGCTCCGGTCTAAAAGCTTGTTTACATTTCAATGACACGTAGGGCAGCGATTGGCTTAGGGCAGTGGTTCTCAAACTTTTGTCACCCGCGGCTCCATTCCTAATTCGTGGTTCATCTGCAGCTCCCCAGAATAGTTTGGTAGATATTTTCCCACATAAAATAACCACCTCAAAGCATAAATAGGGACGCAAATCTCACCGCGACGCTTCTAGCAACCACGACGCACACTTTGAGAAACACTGGCTGATTTTGTTTTGTTTAACTATCCTTTTTGAGATTTCCTTTTTTTCCCCTCATAATTGTAGTCTACTTTAGTTTGTGAGTTTTGTGAGAACATGTATATATATATATATATATATATATATATATAATAGAAAAATGTACATTATATATATGTTACAAAATTAATCATTTTTGTCAAAATAAATATAATATATATGTGTGTATATTTTGTGCTCGAGCACACATCTGTATATCATGTATTAATTGTGTTGTTAACAAATGAAGTAGAAGTCCGTTATAACGACAGCTCACAATCACGGGAAAATTTATCGTTATAACGGACGTTTACTGTAGCTTTGTTAGGGACAATTCTAGGTTGTGGTGTCGCAGTGAATTTTTCTCTAATAGGGTTGTTAATAAATGGAATAGCTTACCCCGGGGGTAGTAAATCCTAACACAATTAACACGTTTGAAAAGAAATACGATAGACATTTTAGGGTAAATCGAGAAGCTATCTGTACTTAAATAAGGCAACCATAAATATTTTTTATGTGGACACTGTATTATATTTTATCATGCATATATATAGTCTTTAGTTTTTATAATTACATTTTTTAATTGGGTTGCTGTATTTTAGAAATGTATGATGTTCATATTTCTTATGGGCATCTTTCATGTCAGCCACCTCGTTGGGCATTTTGCTTGTTGTGGCTTTGTATTTGTTCAACTTTTGATTACTTTCGTCGTGTATATAACCATATTTATGCACCCCCGCTATAAGAGCTTCGGGCCTAAAGAACCCAGCCGTGGAAAGCTACGCGAATGCATTGTACAAGTCCTCTTTCTTTTATCCTGAAAAAAATAAACAGCCTATAACTGCAGCATTCGCATAAATGGTGAACGAAGTTAACCCTGAGTTAAATGAATAAACTAGTAGAAACTTGCTATATGCCTACTCAAGCAAATATTTGTGTAATTTTCTTGTTACTGGATAAATTTTTATTATTTGTTGAATAAATAGACTTATATATTATTTACAAAATCGGTTTATTAAAATTGGTTTTGTCATTACTTCAAACTTGAGCCATAAGGAGCAAGATGGCGATTACGATTTTGTCATCGAAAACTTCCCAATCTTGCTGCAAGTGCGACACTTTCGTAAATATGGCTGTTTTCACAAACAAGAAGCTCATGACAGGTCTAATTTATACTTCACGGTGCAATCATAGAGTGCGATATTAGATATGCATGATGTGAAAATTTCGGAAATTTTCTGTTGCACAAAATATCTTATACCTGCCTCTTTCTTATAAGATAGAGAAAGTGTGCGTGAAACAAACTTATGCACAGTGGATATAATAACTAGAATTATTATATCCACATTTTCTGGACTCACCTATAGGTCTACTCATAGAAACATTAAAAATAAAAACAAAAAACTAATTTTTCTCAGAAATTGGTGATTTTGGAAAAACAAATTTATGGCATAACTGCTGACTTAAATGATTTTTTTTCTTATCGAAATTAAGTTTGGAATCTCCTATCTCTAGGGGGAAAAATCAAGAGCTTTCATAAAAGTAAAATATATTTTTCAAATTAATCAAATCAGGTTCTCTTGATTGAAATCATTAATCATCAGAAGGTGTTAAGATGAGACAATATTATAGGATAGAAACATGGGGAGGATAATAGACAATTATAATTTTCAATCTGTTTCATATACACTGCTCAAAACAATAAGGGATATGTATTATTTATTTAAATTTATTAAAATTTAGTTGTTGATTAAGTCTTGTGACACAACTCTTTATGAATACTAAACAAAATTCTTTGTCAATATTTGATCAATTAAAATGTTTAAAAATCAAAATTAAATAAAAACTACATTTCCCCTAATTGTTTTCAGCAGTGTATTTATGTGTTTGAGAGCATCATTTACACGAACCTGTAAAAAACGACTTATTTTTCTGTATTAAAATCTCCAGATGAAGCACTACATATGTATATTTGAATCCATAGCAAATATGCATGTGGTCAAAAAACAAATTTCAATTTATTTTCCCAACTTTTTTACTAGTTTAAGGAGTATATCTTTTGGTGTCAAACTTATACAAAATACGGCTACATAAGTATAATACTTTTTTTTTATCTAGAAAGAGTTGATTCCGTGTTGGTGTGATATGATCACTTATCTAAAATTTTATGTAAAGAAACATTAAGACATCGAATTGGTTTTAACAAATAAATCAAGTTGATTTACAAACTTTTAATGAAAATTTTTAATCGTATTGATCGAATCGACTAACTCAACTAAAGTTTTACACCGCGATTAACAATTGATTGATTAATCGCCCCATTAATCTATTAATCCGACCAATCCTAAAAAAATATAAATAAATATAGCAAATTTATAACGAATAAAACCTTATTTAAAGTGGCATAAATAGCAGATCAATTTCTGGCCGTTTTTACTCCACCTAATTTTATTCAATCATATTCGAATGTATCTCAAAGCCAGCATTACATTATAAAAGTTTTAGATATGTTCTTTTTTTTTTTTAAACTAGAAAATGCAACCAATGAGCGTATCGGTTAAATTCGAGCGAATGTAACCAATAGGCTTATTGGTTGTTTTTTCCAAGTTTTTTTAACGTGCAACCAATAAGCCTATTTGTTACATTTGATCGACTTTAACCGATACGATTATTGGTTGCATTTTTCAAGTTTTATAAGAGAACGTTTACAAAACTTTTGTGTGTAGTGTAAAATTTTTTTTTTTAACTAAATTTCTTTCAAATTTGCTACTGCTATTTCCGTAACTCTCACAGTAGGTTCCATGTGACGATCTTTCGTCATTCGAAACTGATGTAAAAAATATAGTTTTTTGATCTCGTCGCGGGCCGCATGTGTCCAGCTGTTTGCCACCCCTGATCTATGCAATCACCTGATGAACCATACCAAGTGCTCATTCATACTAGCTCTGCGAATAAAGTAGTATATTTATTAACATTTTTCACAAATGGTGAAACGTCATTTACCTCGAAACAATATAAAATTTGAGATTTTCCTAGTTTACCTTGGAATAGGCCTACTCAACTTACACTAATTTTTAATGTTTTTTTTGCCATTTAATACTATTTATATTTTTAATTTTGGTTCTATACTTCTTTGCTATAAAAAACATTCAACTATCCCCATTTCTTCTATTCACTTTCGGTTTTTCCCTAGTCAAATTTGTTGAAAAAATATCAAGTTTACAAAGCGTGGGATGCGTCCAACAAAAACTTTTACTAAATGAATTTCTTTAGGTGTAGAGGTGAGAAAATATTCTATAGTTCATCAATTATAGCAAATATATTGTATGTTGTATCGCTAATGCAATCACCTAGCATCATAAATTACTGACAGAACTAACGATTTAAAAACATTTAGTAATTTTCCTTTCTATAAAGTAGAATAGTGTTATTCATTTCATCAACATAAATACGTTCCTACCTCCACATTATTGTTACTTTTGGTATGTGATTAATCATATTTGTGTCATTATTTATCATTTTCTCTGTGATCGTTTTTATTTCAACATTTATATATATTCAAAATACTCAAATATTATTTTTCTAGTAATGTTTTTATTTTTATGTCTTCGCAATTTTACCCTGTTTCAAGGTATAAGACCGAATGTTGTACCTTGGAAACATTTTAGACAGCTCCTGAATCTCGTGGTTATATAGTAGAATAGAAAGGCAATTTTCCTATCAACCCGATGTCCAATACCCAAAAATGAATTTTATGGTAAAAACTACTGTTCGGAAAGAATGTTTAAAAAATAATGTTCCAAGGTATATATATAAGAAAAATATATACTCAATAAAATTCAATCTCTCTCTCTCTCTGTTGTGTTGACAGGTTAAGTTTCCCGTCTTCTAGTCACTTTTGTTCCTCGAGAGAGTATGCTGTAAGCGCCATCTACAAGATAAAGATTGAACTTGAATGTCTTTGCTAGAAAACGAAAATTGTACTTGCTCAAAATTTACATTTTCCAAGCATATCGTTTACAGAAAATACCATATTTATGAGACGCGAAAAATAAGCCTTTTCTTCCTCATAGATATAATTCTAAAAATACATATTATTTATACGGTATTCGTGAAAATGATAAAATTCAGCGTGTTAAAAACAACTTTTTCTTTGATTTTTGATGTTATTTACCTGAGAGAGCAATTTTATTTTCATGTTAGTGTTGTATGATAAATTATAATTACACATGCATTTTCGTAGAATTATATGAATGAGAGAGATATTTTGAATATACAATTATTTAATATCGTAATATCTTCCGAACAACGTAATCATTTATCAACACCTTAGATAATGTTTTTTTATGCAAAAGAGCTGAAAATCACGAGCATTTTTCCAATTACTTTCTAATTATTATTACTTTGAATTATCATTCCCATATTGCCAAAAAATTAAATGTTTTCAACAAAAAAAAAACGTCAGTTAATTATTGCAAGTAGGCTCATTCTATAATTACGAGATTACGTATATACAGTAATTAAATTTATCTAAGCTGCGCACAGACTATGTGCAGTGGATCCCGCTTATAACGTTCATCAAAAAACCTACATTAAAAAAAACGTTGTAAGCAGGAAAACGCTTTGTACGAGAAATCTTAATGATAATGACTCTTGTAGAGTTGAGATCGTGAAAATAAATCGTATTAAGCGAGAAAACGTTATAAGCATGGCCTTGTTTTAAAGGCCTCCACATTTATGATACAGTAGTATATATTTTACTGAAATTTTTATAAATTTTATTTGGTAAAATTTTGGAAAATTTTCGAATTTTCCCTAGATCACATCATACTATTTCCAAAGTGCCCGTTATTAGCAAACCCTATAAAATATCAATTTTAATATTATGAAAATCAGTACTAGACTTTACACAGAGCATGTAAAATGCATCTATTGCAATATTAATTCAATATGTTTCAATGTGTCGCAGTCTTTTGTTCGATTCCTGAATTTCGCATCTTTCTGACCGTAAAATGATTTATGAAACGATGACAAGAAAGTCTGCATGTTTGATCAACATGAAATCCTCAAATCTTCATAAAGATTCTGTATATTTGCAATGCAAAACTTTATGCATCTGATCTTGCAAACACTTTTTCAGGCGAACTGAAACAATTTTCATCCTTGGTTTAGGTTGATGACACAATGCCACAAATGTTAAAACATGCTAGAGCCACGCATCTTCAACCCGTTGCTCGCGAGCACAATGGTGCTCCCCTAAAGTACCTAGAGTGCTCGATGCTTGCCTGCCATTTCGTGCTCGCGAGCACTTGATCCATGTTCCAACTAAACACCTTGGAGGAATTGCATTCAAGGAGTGAAATCATCGTCATTTCATGCATTCGTATGTTGAACTTGCCATATGGGTGCTCTTTCTTTTGATGATGGGTTACTGGCAATGCTCGCGACCGGAAAAATGTTGAAGACCTCTGTGCTAGAGGCTTAGAAGAGACGTTTCCAAGTGTTGCGACAGCATTGAATCATCATTGACAACATCACCGATATCACTGTTCTAGAGAAAAATCATTCTTTTTATTAAAAAGGATAAAATCATCTAAAATCACCAGTTCGCTCAAGTCTTTTACAAGAAAAACTGTCATCTTTTTAGCTTTATTACGTATTGAAGCTGAGATAACTCCAAAATTATATTCTGATGACATTATCAATGATTTTACTCACATGAGAGTGCGAAAAAAAGCATTTATTGTAAGATATTTCATGGAGAATTTTACATTGCATTTACGCGGTCACAATAATTTTATTTCATAAATTCTGAATTTTCATCAATTCTAGAAATCTTAATTTTCATCTAGAAATAAATATTTTTCCGTAACTTTCTGCATTTTCATCTAGAAATAAATATTTTTCCGTAACTTTCTGCATTTTCATCTAGAAATAAATATTTTTCCGTAACTTTCTGCATTTTCATCTAGATAGAAATAACTCTGAAACTCTGTATTTTCGTCTCGAAAGAAGTATATAATTCTGAAATTATTTCTTTTAAAAATTCTGAATTTCCACCATACCTGGAGTAGTTCTTTAATAAATTCTAAATTTTCATCAATTCTGGAATTTTGAACTTCCGTCATTTTTGCAATGTGGAATTTTTATCAATTCCGGAATTGTGAACTTGATTTAGATTTTCATCATTTTTGGAATTCTGAAAATTTTCATCAATAGTTTCGAAATTGGTGATAGAAATATATCACCCCAATTTTGAAACTATTTCTATCACCAAAATTTTGAAACTATTTTTCTTCTATTTATTCTGAAACTATATTTCACCAATTTTTAAACTACTGTATTTTTCTTTTATTCTGAAATTATTTCTTTCATTTTCTGAAACTATTTCTTTCATTTTCTGAAACTATTTCTTTTATTTATTTTGAATTTTCATCGATTCTGAACCAATTTCTTTCATTTATTCTGAATTTTCATCGATTCTGAACCAATTTCTTTCATTTATTCTGAATTTTCATCGATTCTGAACCAATTTCTTTCATTTATTCTGAATTTTCATCGATTCTGAACCAATTTCTTTCATTTATTCTGAATTTTCATCGATTCTGAACCAATTTCTTTCATTTATTCTGAATTTTCATCGATTCTGAACCAATTTCTTTCATTTATTCTGAATTTTCATCGATTCTGAACCAATTTCTTTCATTTATTCTGAATTTTCATCGATTCTGAACCAATTTCTTTCATTTATTCTGAATTTTCATGGGTGCTACAATTATTTCTTGCATTTATTCTGAATTTCCATGATTTTAATTTTCTGAATTTTCGTGATTCCCCTCTCACAGAAGAGAAAAATCGGGGTTTAGGGGCCCCCGCTATTATTTTCTCACCAGGTCCCGCGTCTGGTAAGGGCACAGCCCTGCTTCAAAATAACTTATTGGTGAAATTTAATACTGACTATGCATCTGTGGGTTTGGGACCCTAACTATTTTCATAGAGAATCGAAACTATAATATACCTCTGTTATTATATATGTACATTTGCAAATTTATACAGTAGTACAAAAAAATTTGAATTTTGATTCAAATATTTATTCGCCTTTCTGCGTCATTTGTTCGGTATTTTGGGCGTCCAATAATGACGCTAATAAACTCTGATCAAATTATTCAAAAATCTGTTGAACAAAAAATTGGTAGTAGCTATGTATTTTAGACAAAATTGTTTTTCGCATACCTTAACACGGAACAAGAACTAATAAACTTTTTGCTTGATGCGTTGTTTCGAAACAATATTGGTCATTATTGTGCTATTGATAGATTTTGAAAACTTCATAATTCTGTATTTTCACATACTTATTTCGTTTTATACAGTTGTTCATTCATCTTTTGTATTCCAAATTGTATCAAATGCTTCAAATACATCACAATACAACGTTTCAATCACGCCGAATGCATCAATATAATCATGTACAAGGTGCACAAAAAGAATCATCCGATTTAAAAAAATAATAACTATTCAGTTTTTAATCCGTTTTGATCGAATAATGTGTAGGTAGAAAGAGGGAAATCTCGAATTTCACGCAGTTGCTGACAGGTAGCGCTAACGCTCTTCCTTTGGCCGCCACTCCAGTGTTTGTCAAGATGGCGACTGCACAACAGAAATCGTTTCGTGTTCTAAGCTTCGCGAAGTGTGAGCCCGTAACAACTGTTAATCGTGCTTTTCGTGCTTCCTACCACTTAGAGCATAGTTTCCCAACCTTTTTTGTCCCATTGCCCCCTTCTTCAGAAATGTTTTTCTCCCATCGCCCCCCCCCCCAACGCAATCAAACCCATAGGATCCTATGTTATACCCGTAGCTTCTACCGCCCCCTGGAACATCCCATCGCCCTCCAGTGGGCGTTAACGCCTACGTTGGGAATCACTAGAGCATTAGGCGATGGTATAAACAATTCCGAGACACGGGTTGCCTGTGTAAAGGGAAATACCCTGGCCGTCACCGCACGTCAGACGAAAATGTGGAGCTCATCCGACAGAATTTCGCACGTAGTCCACAAAAATCCACTCGCAGTGAATGCAAACATGCTCGCAAAAGTTTGGGACGAATTTGACTACCGCATAGACCAGGCATCTTCAACCCGTTGCTCGCGAGCACCACGGTTCTCCCCTGAAGCACCCAGAATGCTCGATGCTCGCGTCCGATTTCGTGCTCGCGAGCACTCTCTTAATCAACATCCCAAGTAAACACCTTGTACAAACTGCATTAAAAGATTGAAGTCATCATGATTTCATGCTTTGGTATGTCAAACTTGCCGTGAGGGTGCTCTTCTTTTGATGATGAATACAGGCAGTGCTCACGACTCGAAAAAGGTTGAAGACTTCTGGAATAGACATATGCCGTGCATCCCAAGGTGGACATATTGAGCACCTTTAATTTGGTTTTTAAGAGAACTTTATGATTAGCCATGTAATACAGTCGAATTCCGTTATAGCGAACTCCAAGAAACCGGAGAAATCACTTCGTTATAAAGGAATTCCAGGTTTTTTGTATTGTCCCTATGAAAACGTATCTGGGGGATCAGAAAAGTGTTCGTTAAAACGAGATTTTCGCTATAACGGTATTCGTTAAAACGGGATTCGACTGCATAACATTAATTTTAAGTGTCTATGTGTTCAATACTTTCCGTAATATACGCATTTCAAATCGGGTGATTGTTTTTGGAACACCCCGTATCTCAAATTGTAAAATTTCATGCGTGTTAATTTTTTTAAATTTTTATACAGTATATGCAGCTCTAATATTTTATTGGCTATTTTCATTCGTTTTTAATATTGAAATATTTTTAAACTATTTTTATGTATTTAATATGTAATTCATTTCAAAAGTATTATCGATTTTTATGCGTTAATTTCATTCGTTTTTATTTTAATTTTCATTTTCATATACTTGTTTTATATCATTTACGTAATTTTCCTCTCCTTCGTTTCTTTCCAACTGTAACTGAAATGTAAAATAAGTAAATAAAGACTTATACACAGGCATAACTATAGATTTTATCATCATAGGTATTTACATGTTAACTAGCTGTAGTAGGCATACTTAATGTACCTGTTACGGTAAATGTAGTATCTCGGTTATATATATATTATGCATACTAGTAAATCGGTAGTAGTAAATCGGTTATTATGCATACTTACCAATCATCTTCGTAAATTCAATAAATTTATCACTTTTATCGGCGAATATGAATAATTCCAAGCGTCATTGGGAAATTTGATAAATACGTGAAATTTATCGGCTTTATCTGTAATGATGCATAATACCCTAGTGTAATTGGTGAATTTGATAAATATGAAAAAAATTCCAAATGAGTCTAGCGTGAGTGATATAGTCGGATCTCGATATAATGATAAATTTTACGATCGTACCCCGATATAATTATATAATAAATGCATGAATTATCATGTATAGTATATCATACAGTACGATGGAGTTGTATTTGTATTTGTGTATTATCATCTTTACTAAAGATGCGATGTACATGTTGTTTACCTTGATTTCCAGAAGGCACGTGTGTTCTTATTGGCACACGGGGGCTTTAGTTATGAAGAGAGGCTTCTTTTTTGAATATGTTTACATTGAATGAACGTAAGTGTCGGAGAGACATGATCGAAGTGTTCAAAATTTTTAACGGGATGTATAGGATGGACCATGAATTATTGTTACACCGTCAATTGACTGCTTTTACAATGGGGCACCAGTATCGATTTTAAGGGGTAATTCTAGGTTATGGTGTCGCAGGAAGTTTTTCTCTAATAGGGTTGTTAATAAATGGAATAGCTTAACCCCGGAGGTACTAAATTCTAACACAATTGACACGTTTGAAAAGAAATACGATAAACATGTTGGGTAAATCGAGAAGCTATTCATACTTAGAATAAGACAACCATAAGTATTCTTTATGGGCATTATATAATATTTTATCATGTATATATACTGTTTCTAGTTTTTATAATTGCCTTTTTATTCGTGTCCGGAAAATTCACCGCCAGCAATTCACCGACAACAATTCACCGCCATGCAATTCACCGCTAGGAAAATTCACCGACAACAGTTCGATGCGAGTCAGTTAGCGAGGGAGTGAGCGATTGAGTTACTGAGTCAGTGAGAGAGGAGTGAATGAGTGACCGAGTATGTGAGTGAGTGACCTAGTGAGTATGTGAGTGAGTGACCTAGTGAGTATGTGAGTGAGTGACCTAGTAATTGAGTGATTGACCCAGTGAGTATGTGAGTGAGTGATTGACCCAGTGAGTATGTGAGTGAGTGAGTGACCCAGTGAGTATGTGAGTGAGTGAGTGACCCAGTGAGTATGTGAGTGAGTGAGTGACCCAATGAGCATGTGAGTGAGTGAGTGACCGACCCAGTGAGTATGTGAGTGAGTGAGTGACCCAGTGAGTATGTGAGTGAGTGAGTGACCTAGCTGCGAATTTTCCGGCGGTGAATTTTCCTAGCGGTGAATTGTTGTCGGTGAATTTTCCGGCGGTGAATTTTCCTAGCGGTGAATTGTTGTCGGTGAATTTTCCTAGCGGTGAATTGTTGTCGGTGAATTTTCCGGCGGTGAATTTTCCTAGCGGTGAATTGTTGTCGGTGAATTTCCCGTACAAACCCTTTTTATTAGGGATGCTGTAATTTTGAAATATATGACATCCATATTTGTTATGGGCAACTTTTTTCAGCCACCTCGTTGGGCATTTTGCCTGTTGTGGTGTTGTATTTGCATTTGTATTTGTTTGCGCTTCATGTTAGACCATGCATTTTTTTATGACAATTGTTTGTATTAGTGTGTCACTTCTTAAAGTTTTTCTCATCTTTTCTGAATCACCCTGTATATATGTTACTGCCGAAGCTATTGAAGTGCGGCCATTTCGCGATGGGATCGGCCACTTGCGAATTTGCCAAGAATTTTGGCTAAAGTTTGAATTGCAGAAATGATTCGGACTTTGTCCGGCCATTTCGTAAAGTGGCCGAAGATCCCTGACAAAAAATCGACGTGCTGATGTAAGAGGTAGGAGCCAAATCCATTTTTTTAATCGCCAACGTGTGGTACATATCTTTATATAGCAGCTGTATATGAGTCGCTTCATGTGAAGGGAGAAAAAAAAAATTTGAGGCAAAAAGTATAAAAATTACTATACAAACATATAGTTTTTTTTGCCAAATTTTGAAGGAAAAAAATGTAAGTTGTTTTCTTGCCTCTGATACCAAGGTTTTATAAAAACATTTGAAGCGTACTCTACACGTGACGTTGGTTTGCAGAGATTTCAGGGAATATGGATTTTTTTAAGAACCTGATAGCGGCTAAGAGGCAATTTAGATTTTATAATGGCCATCATCATGAAAAAATAGCTTTTAATTAAATTTACATTTATTACAGCGTGCATTAATAACTTCGATTTGATTTTTTTTTAAATTTTTGTCAAGCTGCGTCAAATTAATAACTTCACTTTTATAATTACAATTTTTACCAAAAAACAGGCGTTTTTCCTAAATTTTGTTCCCAAATAAATAATGTCTCTGTATGTAAAATTGTACCTCGCTTACGCGGCTACAACTTAGGAAGCGTCCCATTCACTTTCCATTCTCGTATGGCCTTTTGGGCTGGATCGAGGGGTGCACACCCTTACATTACGTGTATGTGGTTATCGTCGGTCCCACCTATCGCCTAATTTCAGGCAGTTACTGCATTTGCGAAATTTATTGCTTCATTTGTCTTTTTGAAATTGACTGAATTTTTACCGTGACCTAATCATTTTTTTCCCCAGGACTGTAAAAAAGCAAGGCTGAAACTGCTGCATTTATCATAAAAACATGATGAAACTGATTCGTGAAGCCAAGCATTTTTCATTGTTTATGATGTCAAGCAAGTTTACGTAGTCTAATATTCGAAAATTTCATGGCTTTGTCGTCGCCAAACAGCGTGATGAAACCACGTGTTTGATTTAATTTGCTTTTTTTACTTTTATGTATGAAAATGTTGTGTAGTTTTTTGTATGGATTTAATTTATGTAGTAATGTAATAATAATTTATGTAATAATCACAGTAAAGCTATAAAAAAATCTAATCATCAGTGATTTTGTAAAGCAATCATTTCTTTGGATGCACTTCCTTCAACAAAATTTTTATGACCTGTGTCTTTTCCCGTGTTTGACACAAGACAATATCTTACACTGTCAGAGCAATATCAGATAAAGTCTAAAGTATTTTGAATGGTTTGACAAAGATATCTCTGCACTAATTGACATCCAACAAATCTGGAACAGGTTGAAAATTACTCTGTGGGCTCAAAGAATCATGTCGTATTGACCTCAATGAATTTAGAATTTCATATGGTCTAATTTTATTCTAGTTCCTAATAGCTTTCATCCTTATTTTTTTATCCAAATAACTTAGGAAAAGCAAAGTTAATTTGAAAGATTACTAAATCAAGTTATTATTTGTAGAGCATGTATTATATGTTAAATTATGCACTTGCAAATGTCAAATTATGCACTTGAAAATGTCAAATTATGCACTTGAAAATGTCAAATTATGCACTTGAAAATGTCAAATTATGCACTTGAAAATGTCAAATTATGCACTTGAAAATGTCAAATTATGCACTTGAAAATGTCAAATTATGCACTTGAAAATGTCAAATTATGCACTAAAAAATCTTAAAAAAAGTTAAAAATCTTGAAATATGTACCAAAAATATAAAATATGCATTGAAAAATCGCCATGCAAAAAAAGGCATATGTTTTTAAAATGCATATTTTCTATTTCTTAGTGCATATTGATTTACACACAAAAAAAACATCCCCACGTATGTACAAACTGCATGTATGCAAATAAATTCTACATATTTTTTATTCAAGTATTTTTAGTTTCTAATTTGTTGTAGCAGCTCAGTAACGAAATACCAGTAACAAAAGATTTCGACACTATTTCTTAAAAAAAAAATTGAACACTGGCATATTTTTAGAAATACCTTCACAACAAAACGGTTGATATTCGGAAAATACAGTATTACAAATACAGTATCTCTATTAATTCACTAAAACCCACCTGCGGGGAAAAAAACCATTATGAAAATATTATGAGCAATTATTTATTTGAAAAATTATAAAAAAAAAACAAAATGATTGAGCTCAAATAATCCTTCAAAAACATGCACTTATATTGAAAATTCTTTGATTTTATGCATTTATGTGCATTAATGCTGAAAACGGCCATAAAGGCCTGTTATGAGACACTTATCATAGTGCCATCATATTTTTACCCAAGACACTTAATTCAGTTCACAAAATTACAAACAAATAATTAGAGCCCGGATTATGTGCATATGCACATATGCATTTGCATATAATTCGGGCTCTGATTATTTATTTGTAATTTTGTGAATTGATTCAAGTCTTGGATAAAAATAGATGGCACTATAAAATTTGAGCCTTTTAACAGAAAACTGTATAACTCGAAACTGTATGAATGTACGAGTACCTACGGCATTGGAAGTTGATCATATCGATCTGGAGCGTTCTAAATGAACGATGAAATCATTAATCGTTTACTGGATGACATAAAAATAATGACCGTCATTGAACTCAACGTTAGAAGCGTCCGTTTAATTACGAAAAGGCATGATCGTGGTGTTTCTGGTCATACTAACAATTTAAAAAGCAATACAATAATACAAATACAACTACCACAACAGGCAAATTGCCGAACGAGGTGGCTGAAAGAATTATGCCCATAAAAATATGGATGTAAAATATATCCAAAATACTGCAACCCAATATAAAAGCATGTATCACCAAAAAAAAAAAAATAATAATAATAATTAATAATACACTGCCCATAAAAAAGATTATGGCTGTCTTATCTAAGTATGGATAGCTTCTCGATTTATCCCACTACGTCTATCGTACTTCTTTTTAAACGTATCAATTGTGTTAGAATTCACAGAAGTGTGATTACTTCTTATTTTTTCATTTCCTGTGAAAGTCCTGCTTGTTGTGATTCCAAAACAGGCCTTGTTTTGTTTAAACAAGGTGAGGTCAAAAGGTTCGGTGAATTAGTTTCAGAAAATAAAGGAAACAGAAGATACAAACAAAATGCCTTGCTTGGCCTTCAAAGTAATCTCCATTAGCTACAATACACTTTTGACAATGATTATGAAATTGCTGAAAATTTTCATCAAAAGCTTTCTTTGGAATCAAACGATGCAACGATGTCACTCTTGCTTGGATGTCCGATACGTCTTCAAAGTGTAAGCCTTTCATGACTTTCTTGAGCCGGGGGAACAAAAAGAAGGCTGCAGGGGCCTTGCTAATCCCAAATTCATCCGCTATCGTTATCAAAGTCATCCACCGATCAACCGTAAGCATCTGTCGCACTCGTTCGATGATCTCTGGTTTTCGGCTTGTTGATGGTCGATTGACCACAGCTCATCACCAACAGTTTCCTTTCCGTCGAGGAAGAGTTTCAAACAGTCGTAAACACATTTTTCACTCACTGCTTTTGTTCCGTACACTTTCATCAACATTTCATTAAATTTCCCCATTTTGTAGCAAAACTTTATGTTTACGCGTTTTTCTATTGCATTGTAAAGGCATGTCCACACTCAGCAACAAGTTGAGAAACAAACTTTGTATATGAGTGTGGACGTGTTCTGCAACTTTGAAAAGTTGAGCAACAAGTCGCAGAACACTCCCACACTTATATAAGAAGTCCCGCAGCACGTGTTGCGCGATTTGTAACTCAACTTGTTGCCGAGTGTCGACGTACCTTTACATCAACTTTCACACTCAATTTGTTCTATCGGTTGCCACGGGCAACTCTGCTTCAGTTTAGTGTTTTCGATGTCAGAGGCGATTCTTCACATGTCTCTCAAAGCGCATGCGTGGGTGCAGGTTTCTAACCCGCATTGTTCTTTAAATATTGGACCACTCAACGAACTTTTTGACCGGACCTTGTTTGACGCTTGGAGTCGAAGTTATGTCTACTTTAGTGTTGCAAACGCTAAACGCTATGGGAAAACTCCCATACGTTAGGAATCCGTGAATAAGAACTTTGAATGTGTTTTTACGAAGAATACTATTTTTGACATGTTGAGTTTGAATATATTCATTGTATCTCATTACGAAATTTTAATATAATTTTCTGCTATATATTGTTGAGGTTATGAACTAAAATCTAAGGACTATCGCATATGCAGGGTGATTCAAAACTCAAAGCGCAAACTTTTAGGTGAGGTAGAAAACACAAAAGCAAAACCGAATCACAAAAGAAACAGAACAGAATCACAATATTTTTTTGTGCATAACTGTGGATGGTAACAACTTTGAGCACCTGCGAAACTTAACGTGTGCTCTTACTGTCCTCGTATAAAGTATCTCTAAATAAAGAGTTTTTCCACCCATTATTGACTTATCATTTCTGCATCTTCGTTTATCCTCCAGCTGATCAGGTTGGGGTTTCCGGTCCTACACTCTTATGTTATTCTGTTTTGTTTTTGTGTTTTCTACCTCCCCTAAAAGTTTGTTGAGTTTTGGATCACCCTGTATTTGTCTAATCACGGTGTTTTATATAGGCAATATGTAAAAAGAAATTTCAAAAAATTCACACGTACAGTAACAGATTTGAGTGTAATTTATGAGCATACCATGCAATCCTTTAAATTTTATTTCATAATCTGCACCACTAGCTGAATATACTGTGAAAATAACAAAACATTTCATTCATAGAATTTTTTCAATCGTGTTTCGAGTTTTACATGAATTTTGCTTAAAATTTGACATAAAAATGACTTTTCATAGAAAATGGCTTAAATAATATTTAGGATGACATAGGTTATTATTGTTTTCACTATTTTCGAATACTTTCTATCAAAAAATGTCATTAAAGTTCACTCCAGTACCATTTTATAGAAAAAGTACTCTAAACGTAGTCGTATACCTTAACCCCTTCGTTAACCCCTTCGCGAACAAGCTGCTGACGATAAATTTGAATGATCTGTATTAGACGTATAGGCAATAAATGTGGTAGCCTTGTTCCACGTTAAAAAAAGGGAAGAAAGGGAAACAGAGAAAAAAACATATAAGGGTGGGGATGGGAAAACAGTATAGAGGTAATGTATAAGAGAGTATCAGTACAGTGCCTTGCCCTTACCTACAAACTTTGGCGTTTTTTACTTGTTCTCTTTCTCACTTCTATGTGTAGTATATAATAGAAGGATTGTCTGAGAAAGATACATTATATATATGTGTTTGTGGGGAGGGGAAATGTCGTGAAGAAGGAGGGGGGGGGGAAAGCTGAGGAGAATCACCACCATCGTTATCTCAGTTGCCCGCTACCTCGTTGAGATATCACGATGGTGGTGAGAGAATAGAGAGAGAAAAAACACGCACAACAGTCAGATGGATTGAATTTATTCCACTGACGTTTAGACGCAATATTACGTCCCTTATCGTAAATGGGTTATCGTATAGGTTTTTCAGAAACTTCACAAATTCAGGTTTTTCAGACTTGGTGTATTTTTTTCCCATAATCGATAACCCAGCATTAATCGGTTCGAGATAGGACATGGTTGGTAGGGTGTTTCATTATCCACTTGAGATTGTCTATCACCCTTTTTCGTTTGGCAGAACACTCCACGTTCACCCTGTATGTATAACCAAGTATGAAAAATGCACAGTCCAAAAAAAGCCCGAAATAAGGAAACTGTAACACCCCCCTCTTAATACAGTAATGAAATCGCTCGTTCTGTGCAGCAGCTAATGCAGTACACGCGATGGAGTTAATTCTTCCATACAGAATTAAACAAAATTAAGGAGAAATGTTACGAAAAGTACTGAATGCCTCTCTAGAAATGTCAATAAATGTAACAAAAAACAAGATTATTGTAAGCTGTGTAAGTTTACTATATCAAGTTTCTCAACCACCTCCGGGCCCGTGGCATCAGCCAAACTGGGCCGTGGATATAATTCGCGGTTTCATTTTTCCTCATTAATTTTCCATCACCAGATCTTTCACTGACAAAAATAAATCCACCAGGATGCTTATGGTCCCTCACAAGGGCGGGGCTGATGGGGCTGCAGCCCTAGAGCCCAGAACAATGACCATAATTTTTTTGTTTTCATGCTATAAATCCACTGTAAAAGGGCCCGTCAAAGATCTCAGTCTAGGGTCCTTGCTCCAGGATGGGGGGGGGGGCATAGGGACGCAAGATTCCAAATGTTGAGAACCGCTGCACTATACCAATCCACTATACCAATCCACTATACCATTGTTACTGTCCACTTTTATTGTATCATCGAGAACATAACATGTTGAATCAGCGTTATCTTCAGGTCTGTCTAGTCACAAAAAATTCTCTCGCGCAGTCCCCGCACTTGGCGACCGTTGGCCACAGTCTTTGGTGAGCCGCCGCACACTCCCCCCCCAGTAGCGAACTTACGGTTCGAAACGGTCCGGGAAATGGACAGTTCGTCCGGAACGTGTTTTTCTTGTCTGAGGAACGGGAGGCGTAGGTAAGGTAATTCTTGTTGGTGACGGACTGGAATCGTTCACGTCTGAAACCAGGAAGGCGGGTTTCAGTCTGTCCAGAGAAACTGTTCTTTTTTTTCCACGGACATCGATGTCGAATGTCTTTTCACGTCGTTGAATCACTTGAAATGGTCCGTCATATGGAGCTTGAAGCGGCTTTCGCACTCCATCGTGCCGAATGAATACGTGTGAGCAGTCTTTCAAATGAGGGTGGACGAAAATACTTTGTGGTGCATGACAAGATGTTGGTCGCGGTCGTAATTTTGTAAAATGTTCTTTGATAGTCTCAATAAGTTCTTTTGATGATGTTTCCCTCGGAGTGGGATCGAATATTTCTCCGGGAAGTCTGAGACTAGTGCCGTATACCAATTCCGCGGTGGTAGCTTTCAGATCTTCTTTGAAGACGCTACGGAAACCGAGTAATATAGTGGGCAAAGCAGTACACCAGTGTTCTGTGTTATAGGCTTTGATGGCAGCTTTGAGGGGTCTGTGTAGCTCCTCTACGAGGCCATTTGCTTGCGGGTGATATGGTGAAGACCGTATTCGTTGAATTC
Source organism: Pholcus phalangioides (assembly GCF_987345545.1). Classification (NCBI taxonomy): domain Eukaryota; kingdom Metazoa; phylum Arthropoda; class Arachnida; order Araneae; family Pholcidae; genus Pholcus; species Pholcus phalangioides. The sequence goes on along the minus strand of NW_028301610.1, from coordinate 30,473,507 downwards.
CTAGTACTCTTGCCAGTGCTAGGAAGAGGGAGCTCTCGAATTGACGGCCTTGATCGGTTGTGATTTTGGATGGCACCCCAAAGCGAGATATCCATGTTGCGTAGAATGTGCGAGCTACAGTCTCGGCGCTGATGTCTGGAATCGGGACCGCCTCCGGCCAACGTGTGAACCTGTCGATCATAGTTAGACAATAGGCATTGCCACCAGAAGGAGGAAGAGGACCAATGATATCAAGATGGATGTGATCAAATCGCTCAGTTTGGTCAGGAAATAAACCTAATGGGGTTTTCGTGTGTCGTGTTATTTTGGACTTTTGACAAGGTATACATTGTCTGGACCAGTTATTACAATCTTTATTTAATGAAGACCAAATGAAGCGAGTCCGAATCAATTTAGTTGTAGCTTTAATTCCTGGATGGGAAATATTATGAATGGTCTCGAAAACCTGCTTACGAAACTGTTCTGGTATGTATGGTCTAGGTGTGCCAGTGGAGAGATCACAAAATAGTGAAGTATTTGAGTCTGGCAAAGTCACTTTTTTGAGCTGTAATCCTCGTGGATTTTGTAAAAGATCAGTTAAAGTTTGGTCGCGTTCTTGTGCTTTTGAAATTTCGTTATAGTCAATAGGATTGGGCATTGAAATTGATGTTATGCGGGAAAGTGCATCTGCGGGTATGTTTTCGCTACCTTTTATATAGTGTATGTCAGTAGTGAATTGGGCAATAAAATCTAATTGCCTGCATTGACGAGGGGAAGCCTTGTCTAATTTTTGCTTGAAGGCATATGTTAGTGGTCTATGGTCCGTGAGTAAAGAAAAGTCTCTAGCTTCTAACATATGCCGAAACTGCTTTATAGAAGCATATGCAGCCAGCAATTCACGGTCGTACGCGCTGTAGTTGCATTCCGCGGGAGATAATTTCCTTGAAAAAAATGCAAGAGGCTGAAGCTCGTTGTCAACCACCTGAAACAGTGCGCCGCCAATGGCAAAATCGGATGCATCTACCTGAAGTACGAGTTTGGCATCGGGTTTCGGATGTGCTAAAAGGGTTGCGTTGGACAATAGTGTTTTGGAATTTTGAAATTCCTTATTTGCTATGTCAGTCCAAGCAATTTCTCTGTTGTCGTTTTTTTTTGACCCTTTTAAATAATTATTCAGTGTAGTTTGTGTATGTGCTGCGTGTGGTAAAAATCTACGAAAAAAATTGAGTAGTCCAAGGAAACGTCGTAGTTCTTTAATTGTTCTTGGTCTTGGATAATTGAGAATCGGCTCAACTTTTTCTGGCAAGGGTTTGGTGCCTTGTTTGGAAATGGAGTGGCCTAAGAATGATATCTCCGCAACACCGAAGACACATTTGGAAACATTAATTGTGAGGCCATAGTTATTGAGCCGTTGCAAAACAGTGCGTAAGTGAACCTTATGTTCAATTTCACTGTCACTGAAAATCAAAATGTCATCTAAATAGACATAACAAAATTTCAGATCACCAAGAATCTCATTCATAAATCGTTGGAAAGATTGGGCAGCATTACACAAGCCAAAATTCAGGTAAGGAAATTCAAATAAGCCGAAAGGTGTGCAAACAGCTGTTTTCGGAATGTGGTCGGAATGAACAGGAATGTGAAAATACGCGCGCACAATGTCAAGTTTTGAAAAACAACTTTTACCGTGTAATGCATTTGAAAAGTCCTGAATGTGAGGAATGGGGTACCTATCTGGGACCGTGCAGGCATTGAGTTTGCGGTAGTCACCCACTGGACGAATACTGCCTGAACTTTTTGATACGACATGTAATGGTGATGACCAGGGCGATTTAGAAGGCCTACATATTCCTTGATTCATCATAAATTGGAATTCCTCCTTAACAGCATCATAGAGCTTGGGATTTAATCGCCTGGGTTTGCTATGTATAGGCGGGCCGGTGGTTTCGATGTAATGTACAGTGTTATGCTGAACAGGCTTCACTTTGTGCGACACTTTTGTCAGTTCAGGAAATTCTGCCAAGATTTTGTGATATTCCGAAGTTTCGGATATTACCTTAATGGAATAGTTTTCAGAGTTATATTCAATTTTTCCAATTTGCGAAAGTTTCGTGACACTGTCCATTAATCTGCGGTGTTTGAGATCAATTAAAAGTCCAAAGTTGAGAAGAAAATCCGCGCCTATGATCGGTATTGGTACGCTTGTAATGAGAAACTTCCACTCAAAACAACGTCTTAATCCAAAGTCAACATTGAGAACTTTGGTGCCGTAAGTGTGTATCTTAGAGTTATTGGCAGCAAACAATTCAAATGAATCAGGAACTATTTTTGTGTAATGTTTTGTGAGTGGAATGCAAGAGACGTCAGATCCTGAATCAATTAAAAATCTCAAATGGGATCTTTTATCAAATACATAAAGGCGACAAGTTTTCACGGCCATCGGTGTTGACGTCGCCGATATATTATAGTCGACGGCCGTGTTTAGTTTCCCTGTTCCTTGGTTTGAAAAGAGCACGGTTGTTGACATCTGAAGGCGTTGTTGCCGAATCTAGCATGGTAATAGCAATAGCCGGTTGTTTGTGATGAGGGAGTGAAACGACGATAAGGAGATCTGAACCTCCGTCTCGTATAGTTTGTTTCTCTCTCTCTAGACAAGCGGTCGAGTTTTTTTCTAAGAGAAGCTATCTCCGCTCTCATGGCACTCATTTCTGTCAGAGGGGAGGGATTATCGGGTTCAACGTTGTTGACATGTAGCTGCGGGGTCCCTGTGCGTTCCGCTCTCCCCATGGCATAGATGCTGTTGTTGTATGTGTCTTTACTAACTTCTATTATTTTGTCGGCCATTGTCGCTAATGTCTCTAAGCTCTCTGAGCTAACTGATAGGATGGCCTGTGTTTCTGACGGCATACGTTGGAACCATAGAGTTTTTAGAAAATCGTCGCTTACAGATTTGCCGGCTAAATCTCTCATTTCCCTTAATAGGTGTGAAGGTTTTTTGTCCCCCAACTGTAGTTCGGACAACAACTTGCGTACTTGACAAGTGTTAGAATCAGAGAATTCTTCGATTATCCGTTGTTTAAGAGTCTCATACTTGTTTGTTTCGGGTGGGTTCAATAAAATATCTGAAACGGAAGCGAGCGTTTCTGGATCTATAACCGCAATCACGTTATTGTATTTGGTAGCGTCGTTAGTTATGGCGGATATTGAAAAACAACTTTCCACTTGAATGAACCATAACTTTATATTTTGCCGCCATATGGGCGGGAGTTTCAAGGCAACGCGACAAATTTGTAAGTTTTCTGGTGATGGGTCAGGTGGCGAAGGGTTAGGAGAGTTATCGTTAGGCATTTTTGGATACAGACTTTTATGCGAATCTAGTTATATAATTGCGAAAATAAAAATAAGAACATTTGTTATCCTGACCAAACAAAATAGAGCGATCACAAAAAGGTCCTACCCTGATCTTAATGGCATCGGCGGTGCTGCACACATTGGGCTTCGGCTGAGTAGATTCGTCATCTTTATGTCATCAGAAGGTTGCTTCGGTCTAGGTCACCACTGTTACTGTCCACTTTTATTGTATCATCGAGAACATAACATGTTGAATCAGCGTTATCTTCAGGTCTGTCTAGTCACAAAAAATTCTCTCGCGCAGTCCCCGCACTTGGCGACCGTTGGCCACAGTCTTTGGTGAGCCGCCGCACCATGATTGTATGAAATTCGTATTATCACGGCCCGATTTTGACTTGAACGGGCTACCCCCGTCCCCGTTTCAACAACTTGCATCCGCATATGGTTTGGTTCGGTTGTTAGAAGCAGACATTGAAACCTTCCATAACGGACACTCCCCCTTAACGGACACCTCCCGTTAACGGATGCTTTTTTGAATTATGTCGACGGACCTTAATGTATTTCACTATCAGTTAACGGGCACTCCTCATTTGCGGACAAAATTTTCGATTTCACCCCACCGGCGGCAGAGTTGGTGGTGGGCTGAAGTTGGTTTTCTGTGGTTTCCAACTTCGAGGCGCGAATGAGAGTCTATCTCTTTGTTGAAAAGTCTCACCACAGAGAGAATCAGGAATACAATCGTTCAAATATTCAATCGTTACACTTCACTTATAGTTTTAAAAATAGATGGCACTACACTAAAAACAATTCACGCACACAACACTAGATACGCACTCAAACTATTAGATATACATGGAGATATCAGATTCGAACACTGAGAAAAGAGGACGATTGCGCTCACACTTGGTGACGTCACTTTTCTCAATTTCCACCACAGATGGTGCCACTATGCTGACAAAAAAAACCCGCCGTCACAATAATTTTTTCCAACTAAAACACCTGAAAGAATGAAAAAAATAACAAATAACGGTCCATCTCCCCTCCCTTATAAAGAATTGTTCACACAGTCTGGTCACTCTACCAGCGCCACAGTGGTGGTCGGCTGAAATTGATTTTCTGTGGTTCTCAACTTCGAGGGAATGTGAGTCAATCGCCCCGTTAAAAAGTCACTCCACAGAGAGTAACAGGCCCACAACGATACAAATATTAGACTTCCGTCATGATTTTAAATATAGATAGCAGCACACGGAAAAAATCAGACACAACACGTGATACACACTTAGACTGCTAGGTACACACACAAACACACTTTGTTCAAGACTCTGCCATGAAGCCGGGCTGGAAGAGATTTCGGCAACGGGATAAGTCCGGTGGCACAGCCCCCTGACGTTTATTCATTCAGTCAGGTCAGTTTTATTACTTTGCCCGGAGCGAAGTGTGTGTGTGTGTGTGTGTGTGTGTGTGTGTGTGAGAGAGAGAGAGAGAGAGAGAGAGGTTTTCTTTCTCTACTCTTAGAAAGTTTTTTTTTGTTTTTGCTAGCGTTGCTTTTTTGCCGGAGGCAATTCCATCATAGAAATCAGCATTGCTTGTTGTTTGCATCTTATTTTCTTTATTTCTGAATGGAAGAGGTAACACCCCCTTCCTCCCCCGCACATATAGTTCAGTAAACGGCATTGGTGAGCAAACAACGGTATTCTTAAAATGGATGTTGAGTTGTCTGACGTCAACAATGACGTTTTTGAAAGACATAACATGTCTCAAAATTGACGTGATAAATGATGAAAACGAAGTATTTTTTCTTCTTATGAAATGGCGCCATCTATCATCCAAAATACTTCGTTTTTTGGATGATAGATGGCGCCATTTCATAAGAAGAAAAAATTTGATAGTTTAAAAAACAAAATAATTTAGATTGGTCTCGGGAGACCCCAGGGCTATAGAGCCCTGCCAGTCCCACCCTTGTGAGTGCCATGTCACAGACCTTCTGACCTTCGGTATAAAATATGATATGGATTCAATTAAAATTTATAAAAAAAATTTTGATACATTTCAAGCGAAGTCATCGTTCAAAATTTCAAATTTTTATTGTTCAATGCATGAGATGTTTTACATTTCCATTCAAACAAAATTGGAATAAAAGTATACCGTAATTTCACACAACTATGGTCCAAACGCCCGTGCTTACTAAAACATCTATAATCCAAATGCTAACAACATCTAATAGACTATTTAATTACTAAAGCAAAATGCATAGATAGTGTAATATGGAGATGTGGTTAGGACGCCCTCTCTCCGATACTTTCCGGCGAATCAGCTTTTTATATGGGGTTATGTTTTTCACGTTATCCTGTCAGCTGCAAACTTTCTCAGCTACGAGTTACTGCAACAAGCTTTTCTGCACTATTGATGTTCTGTATTGCAGATAATTTAGTACTTACATATGTTTAATAAACATTTTTGTTGTTGCGTGGGTATAAAAATATTTATAGGAAAAATCTCTGCCACATCACAGGGACACCGGTCTCTCATTTGCCGGACGAGTGCTCTACCAACTAAGCTATGAATACAGATAGAATTTCTCCTCCTTGGAGCGTATGTATATGCTGAATGGTTCCGTGCAATGGACAGTGGCAACATTCTGCTAATAGCACTCAGGGCCACCAGATGGCGGTATATGACGAAATGCGTCACAAGGGAGAATGACGTCTTTCGTCACACAAGCTGTTACCTGCAGCTTCACTCACGTGGATTTGGTAATCTGAAAATTACTCGTCGATGAGTAAGTTTTCCTCCATGCAACATTTGAACCCCTCATGACACCCCCTTGGGGGATGAATTTTCAGAAATCCCGTCTTAGTGAGTATCTACTTTATAAAATACATTATTGACTAAATTTCATATTTATGGCTTCAGCGATTTCGGCTCAGTGATGATCCATATAACCTACCTTTGAACCCCCCCCCCTCTTAGGGGGTTGAATTTTTTCTTCAATGGTTTCGGATCGGCTGATTTCGGTCCCCATTAGTGAACCCTCCCTTATGACCCCCCCTTAGCGGTTGAATTTCGCAAAAACTTTTCATAGTTAGTCTTTATGTCATGAAACGAAACTTCTGACCAAATTTCATGATGATAGATTTTGGTTTGGTGTGAACCCCCCTTTTTGATCCCCTTAGAGATCGAATTTATAAAAAAAAACCTTCATCTTCTTCTAGCAAAGAGGATAAAGATGGATGTATGATATATTTGTAGTACACTATATAATTTAATTTTTAAATTATGTAATGTATCTAATTTAATTTTTTAAAAATCCATATTTGAGCTACATAAGGAATAAAAAAAGTGTTTAACATTAATCTTGATCTTTCTACAGGCAATATCAGCAAAAAACATTTTTTGAATAGCTTGAATACAGAAGTTATGATGATTAATCTAGAAAATGGTGTTATTTTGGACCATAGTTGTGTGAAATTACTGTAGTACTTTCATTTCTCTTGTGACAATCAGTAACGAATAAGTGAACGACTTTGAAACCCTCTCAAAGTTCATTATTTTATTCAAGAAACATTTTTTGGATAATATTTGATATTTTTATCTGGAACAGAATTTTCCAATTCATAAGAAATTCGTGATTTTTACGTCATTTCATAATCTACATTGTATTACATTTCATTAAGGTCACGAAATATCACGTCATTTCATGACCTTCGTCATTTATGGTCATTAAATGACTTTGAAATGACGCGATTCTTTTTTAACTGACATCACTAAGAGAAAATGATCAATTTTTCCCGTCATTTTGACGTCGAGCAACTACTTGGGTTTGTTCTTCCAAAGCTATTTTTGGACTTTTATTATATTAAAAAAAATTATGTATTAAAGGGGTATTATAAAAAAAAACAGATATATGTTTTTCAGAGTAAAAAACGAAAAATAATTCCGGAAACCTCGAAAGGAGGACAAAAAGATAAATTTTCTAAACCGAAGGAGGACGTTTGGAATGATATCAAAAAAGAGTCTGGTAACCTAGGTACACATACACAGGGCCGTCTTAAGAGCATCATCGGCTCTCCGGCCAAGTGATTTTTCTGAGGTCCTCCCTGGCTAATATACACGCTTACTATCGAACATTTTCAACCAGATCTCATTTCTGTGAGGCCCCCTGTTCTCTTGAAGCCCCCCGGGCCGTAATCGGGTGGGCCCATGTGTTAAGACGGCACAGCAGATATAAACTTCCGGCACAACTCATTCGGAAGTAAATTATCCTAAGGCGATAGACCAGAGTTGGGTTCGGTTCGAAAGAAAGAGGTTCCACTGTAGCTGTTATTTTAGTTTGCTACAGTAAATAAGAATATTCATCCATCACATACAGTGAAACCTCGCTACAACAATACTCGATATAACGATAAATCCCTCAACAACGATAATTTTTCTACTCCCCAGAGTATCGCTATATCGAAAAATTTTACTTTTTAGTATTTGTGTGATAAACGTTTTATTTCATGGAATTTTCATTATAATCCACTGCAGTTTGCAGTAGTGCTTCATTTCTCACCATTGGCGATTTTTCAGTGATTTTAGTAACACAGTAGTTGGCACCTTGACCAACACCTTCTATAGCAGAAACCCTCTGCGCGAAGCTCGTGACGTTAATGAAGTCGTCCATTAGTCATTGGATATACCGCGAAAAAAGGAAAGATTTCGCATACGTCGGACTGCTATATCCAATAGCTACAGATGAAATGGACGACTTCCGTGAAATCAAAGCTTCGCGTGGAGGCTTTCTGCTATGGAAGGTATTGCAGGTATTGCCTTGACTCCTCTTTGGCTAGGTTGACCACATTTGCTTAAGAGAAATACGGGAAATTTAACTTCGAAATTGAAGGAGCTCGCTGTAATGTTGAACATGTCGGAATGCGCACGCCCGTGATTATCAAAAACAGGGTGTTAACGTGAATTGGTGCCAACTGGGAACCAGTCAATGTTAAAGTTTTTTATACTTTACTACGACTTTTTAAATACTTTTCACCGATGGTACAGTGTAGGTCTTAGTTCGAATCTACACCTCGTTGCATGCAGATTTTTTCCCCGCACTTTCATCTTCGATTTTTTTTGACTGTCTTGGATTTATTTTTCTTCATCGTAATTTTTTTTAAACCATTACACAAGTTAAATGCTGGCGTAACCAAGTTTAGGTTTACTTGTTTTCAAAGCTGATATTAAACGTCCCGACATCTCCGAAGGGGTGCATAATAACAAGCTTGCTGTGGGGGGTGACGGAACCACAATAGAAGCGAGCTCGCCGCCCCCGATAATGCCAGCCGCGAGCAGTCACAACAAAATAACGACGAAATCGCATCACCCTCTATTTTTTTTTTTTTTTTTTTTGAGAGCGTTCTTTAGGGTGGGTCGAAAAAAATTAAATTTTTATTTTCAAATCGCTATAGTGCGGAAAACTTGCCTCCTTTAATAAGAAGAAAAACGACGTAAAAATTTTTAAAATCGGTTGATATCTTCCGGTCGCGCATTGAACTTGAAGTTTATGGAAATTGACGAAATCGAACATTTTTCTTAAATTTTTTAATATTAGATAAAATTCTATGATCGACACGCAAAAGTTTGTTACGCTTATTTTATGATTCAATAAAGTAAAATAAATTAAAACATCATTAATATTTTAATGTTTATTGGTCGCGCAGCGTGTTCGAAAAACAAGAATTTACCAAATTTTTGCAGGTTTCATTGTGCAGCTTTTCGTCCGTTTTGTCAGAATAAAACGACCACAGAATTCATCACTAGGAGGTGGCTGCACATCGAGTTCCACCCACAATCAACCATCCAAACTAGACGTGTGCGTGTGTAATTCACACAATATTTGAAAAATAGTTTCTACAATTGACTAGAATTCGGTGGTTTATAATTTCTTCTACTAAGTGTACAGGTTTGAAGTCTGACTTTTGGAAGAAATCAAGCATGACTGATTTTGATAATAGCATAGATTGATGTATATCTCCATGTCACATCCTTCAGTTGAGGCCTCGGTAACAATTTAGGCATATCCCTCAACTGTCTGAGTCTGACTGGATCACGTGGAAAGACCACTACAGTGAATCGTGCATCTACTTCATTTCAACGAAATTCCTCTCCGTCATATTTTTCCGCATATAGATGGTGCAATGAATCAATGAACGTCAGGACTCTGCCATCGGTCTTATCCCGTTGCAGAGATCTCTTCCAGCCCAGCTTCGTTACGGAGTCTGGAACAAAGTATGTGCACCTTACAATCTGAGCCGTATTTAGTGTTGTGCGGGAATGTTTAGTGCTATCATCTAAATTTGAAATTGTGAGTGAAGTGAAATGATTGAATATTTGTACCGTTGTAGGCCTGTTGCTCTCTATGGAAAGATTTTTTAACGGGAATCGGCTCGCATTCGCGCCTCAAGTCGGGAACTGAAGATATAGATGCATCTACATGGCCAAAATTTTTTTCTGGGCCTATTTAATAACAGCTTACTGGATGTGAAAGCTCTCTGTGTTGGAGTATGAATCTGCAGATTGTTGGTTTCTAGAAGTAGACAGAAAGATGCTGAGAAAAGATCAGTAGTACTGTATTTATTAGGCATATCCAAAACAATAAAGCCAGGAAGTTTTCCAGGGAATTTGTCAATTCGAGATCCTGGTCGTCTGTCACATTCTAGATAGCTAAATGCGGCCAATAGAGTGCTAAGAGTGTAGGAATACTTAAGTTAGCCAAATCCTTTTGCGAACCAGAAGTTCTCTTCATCTTGAAATCGTACGTGCCTGTGTGGTTCTACCTGAAAAAGAACAAGTATTTCAATGACGCGCTAAACAACCAGCAATTCAAAAATTGTGGTATTTATTTAATGAGAGAGACTTACTTAAAGTTGTTAATCCAATAATTGAACCCAATGCGTTCTTTGGACACCCTGAAAATTTACTGTTAGCTATGATTGTTGATGACATTCGAGAGAACCTGGATATAGAAGAACTTTAACCCTATTTATACCCAGACGGTACTTTAAAGTACAAGGGTAAATAAATTTGTTTCGAACTACCTAATTGTTTCAAAAACATTGTTTTTGTTTTTAGTTTCTCTTTAATTAGAACTAAAATGACCTACCAAATAATTTGGTAGGTTAACTATTTGTTATTGCCATCACATTTATGCTTTTATTTTAATTTATTATAATTTTCCTTTTATTCTACTTTTCTCAATGTCGGATATAAAGGGTTAAAGTAAGACAATCCGCCTCTAAAGGAAAAACCATTAGACACTTCGTGCTACGTAAGAAAAACTTTAAAGCTACCGAATACACTGGAATTATTAACCGGAATACTTGCCTCTTGTATCCTTCCCCCAATGCTACGGGAAGTATGTGATGATATTATATCATTCATCAATTCCGACACTAACCACATCAGAGGCATCGAAAGGTCTATCAGACGGACTAGCAATAGTCCAGAGATTTATCAAACTTGTTACCGAGGCCTGAACTAAAGTGTAAAGACATTGTGGAAGTGGCACACAATTTATTTTACTTTATTGAATCATAAAATAAGCGTAACAAACTTTTGCGTGTCGATCATAGAATTTTATCTAATATTAAAAAATTTAAGAAAAATGTTCGATTTCGTCAATTTCCATAAACTTCAAGTTCAATGCGCGACCGGAAGATATCAACCGATTTTAAAAATTTTTACGTCGTTTTTCTTCTTATTAAAGGAGGCAAGTTCTCCGCACTATAGCGATTTGAAAATAAAAATTGCATTTTTTTTCGACCCACCCTAGCGTTCATTCATAAACATTATTTATTTGAGAGAAATCGCTGATCTATCCTCACGTTTAGCGATAAGTTGTTGTCAATTGTAGCGGCCGAAACACACGTTCAACACTGCAGCGGGACTATTGTTCCGAAATACGGAAAAATACGGACCATAGCCAATTATCACCAAAAATAACCAAATTTGCCAACTCGTGCTGAAATCACAGAAAAATCACCAATTGCAGTGAATTAAAAAAAAAAGACAAATATGTGAGATGAATATTCTTGTTTGCGGTCGTAATTATCGTAATGTACTTTCTGAGTTGGGAGGATAATTTTAAAATCGTTGATTTGAAGAAGAAAAAAAATAACAAAGTCAAGTTGGGTTCGTTGAGAATATGTGAAAAATCGCGACATTTTTGCAAAAAAGTCGGGACATCCAGCAAAGTTAGTATAGTATAGTTTAGAACCGAGCACGCCCACGCTCTGTCGCTTTTGCGATATAAGCTCATTGATCGTGAGATCTTGGGCGTGCCGGAAAAAACTCAAACCAGCAAGCCAGCCGGGAAAGCACACCCGGTTCGGACCAACATCCCGCCAACCCCCCAAGCAGCACAACCACACCCTCACACCCAAACCCTCAATCCCAGGGCACATCACCGCTCGACAAAGTCAGGACAGCACCGCGGGCACGACCCCCCCCCCAGCCCCGACCCCCGAGACAAGGCCCGCCGGCGCGGTCCACAGCGCCCCAACACACCCCGTGAAGTTAGACCCCCGACCACCCCCACCCTCAAGAACCTCCATCGCGGACACGAGAGAGAACCCGCCACAGCACGGGAACACCACCCCTCATCAAGAAAAACATGGAACGCCTCGCGACAAGGGCTCCACTCCCGTTTTTTTTCGGGGGGTTCTCAGGGTTTTTTTCGGCGTTCCACTCCCGACCACGCATGAAGCCATTTGACCCGCCGACACCCAATCCCACCCTCCTTGCCACTTCCCGCACCTCCGAACGGTCCGGCCTCTCGTCCCTATTTTCACCCGAGGAGCCACATATGGGTGCGACAGTCAAAGCTGCAATTTACCAAAAGTCATGTGCCACATCAAAAAATATTGCCTGTGATAAATATTGTCACTTCCCTTTTCCAAATGCTACTTTTCCGACCCACAGTTTTCAGCACCTCGTGGGTTGAGCGACCGTTGGCCGCCGGGTTGTCCCATCTAGATTGCCACTTCCTGAGGAGGTCCGTCCTTAGCATCGCTTTGGCCGCTGAGAGTGGTAGCTTGACCGTGTTCCATTCAGTTCCGTTTATGGTGACATCTTTTGCCATTTGGTCAGCTATCTCGTTGCCCCAGGTGCCCTCGTGGGCTTTGACCCATGAAAGCTGGATCTCTGGATGTCTAATCAGTACGTTTCTTGCCCGCCTGACTATTTCGTGTTCTGATATAGGGCTCCTGAGGGCCAGTAGGCTGGAAAGACTGCCCGTCCTAATGTGTGCAGGGACTCCTCTCCTTGCTGCGTCCTTGACTGCTTCCAGTATGGCCAGAAGCTCCGCCTGGAAAACTGTGTTCCTGGACTTGGCCTTCCAGGTAGCGATGATCTCCTTGCCTGTCGTGATGACGTAGGCAGTTCCCGTCGTCTCCTTTAATCTAGACCCGTCCGTGTAGTAAATTATGTTTTGAGTTATGTGAGCTAGTTGTTCCGCGGAGACCTGCCCGTCCGGCAAATCTTTTCTCGGGTGTGTCGTCCAACCCTTCATCTTGGCGCTGAAGTCACCTGGAGACAGTGTCTCTCCATCTATTTCTATGGACTTGCGCAGACGTAAAAGCCTTGTCGCTTTAGCTTCGTATTCGAAGCGAAACGTAAGTGGGGGGGATACCCAGGATCACTTGGAGGGCGTTCGTGGGCGTCGTATTATAGGCCCCCGAGATGTGTAAGAGATGCGGCCTCTGAAGTGAGTCTAACCTGTCCCCTAGCTGTACTTTGGGCTTCGCGAACCAGATGACCGCACCGGACGCTGCAATTCTTTCCGTCACGGTCAGGTACGGAGTCCTCCTCAGGTGTTGAGGGATGCCCCATTGCGGGCCGGCAATTCTTCACATCCGTTGGAGAACCTTAAGTGTTTTCTTCTTCTGAGATATGATGTAGTGTTCCCACGATATGTTCTCATCGATTTGGAGCCCCAAATAACTGAGGAGCTTGGTCCTTTTGATATTGACTCCGTTCATTCGAATGGTAGGGGGCCTCTTGTTCGAAAACCAGATGAAGGTGATCTTTTGGTTCGAGAGGCTTAGGTGGCGTTTCTGGATCCATCCATCCAAGATGTCAAGGGCCTTTTCCACCAGCTTACCTGTTCCTTCCACCGTGGCTGCTGAGGCCACAACCACCACGTCGTCGGCGTAAGCTTGCAGTTTGATCCCCGTTGGCCATTCCGCTTTGAGCAAATTGTCGAGGACCACGTTCCAAAAGAAGGGCCCCGAGCAGGATATCCGCCGTCGTTGTTTTTAAGTCGTCCGACAGGGGCAGACCATTCCGCCCCCCCCCCAGACGTCTCCATGTCGTAAGTTATCATAAGGCCGACTGGACGTCCACCGAGACCACCGCTACATCCATTTTCTGTACCCTCTGTTTCCGGATTTCCTCCAGCAGGTCCTCTATTGCCGCCTCTGTCGAACGCCCTTGCCTGAAGCCATATTGACCTTCGTGCCACCATCCTCGTTTATCCAGGTAGAAGTTGATCCTCTGAAGCAGTAGTCGTTCAAAAACCTTTCCAATCGAAGAGAGAAGCGAAACTGGTCGGTGGGATCCCAGAACCCCCGGGTCCCTTCCCTTCTTGAGGAAAAGTAGTAGTTTGGCCACCTTGAAGACTCCAGGAAAGCACCCCATGTCCAGGCATCTCTGGAACCATGTTACAAAGAGTTTGGGGAACGTGTTGTTGAACTTTATCACCATCCTCTTATCAACTCTATCCGGTCCTGGAGCCTTGCGATCGTTGAGGCTCTTCACAATCCTGGTGATCTCCGTCCTCGAAATTCTTTTGTCCCTAGATGTCTTTGAAGCTCTTATTGCCGACTGTCCCTAGATGTCTTTGAAGCTCTTATTGCCGACAGTAGTGTCATATCCTCTTCTGCGTCTTCTCGTGGAATTCCTGGATAGATGGTGTTTAGCTGTCGCGTAGCCCCTTCCAGTATGCTTTCTCCTCCTCCGTCTTAAATGATAACCTGGGGCGGGATTGGCCTGCGCTTCATTGTCGTTTTGTAGGGGAGTCCGTATGCCTCAGTGGTGTTCTGGCATTTTTCCTTCCACTTCCCCAATTTGGTTTCCCTAATTTTCTTGCTGTAGAGTGCCCTGTTTTGAGAGAAGATTTCCCTTGCAGTTTGTTTGTCCTCCTCCGTGGCCTTTAACCATTTCCGTTTGAGGGCGCGAACCAGCTTCCTGTCTTTTGCCAGTTCAGGCGTTCACCAGTTTGGTGAGGCGGGTTTTTTCTTGTCGCTGGGAGCCGATATCAGGGTCCTGCTGCTGGCTGAAGCGATGGCCTCCATGATGTTCTCCGATGCTAGCTCCAGATCTTGTTTGTTCATACACATCTCTAGTTTTGTCTCCAGTTCGGGCACATTGGTCTTCAGTTGGCGAGCGAACCTCTCAAGTCTCCGCTCCGATGTGCGGAACTTAGGCTGTCTGTCCTCAGTGAACGTCTCCTTCAGCTTGATGTGAATGTACTTGTGTCCGGAATGCGAGTCCTCCTGGTCCACGTACCATTCCGTTTGGTTGGCCAGATGTGAGTTGTTGCAGGTGGTCGGATCTGGCCACCCTCTCGCTTCATGTCGTTCGAAGGTCGTTGTCTCCATTGAGCAAGATGAGGTCGTTGGCCATGAGGAAGTCCAACACATTGTTCCCTCTTTCATTATTATCCGGATAACCCCAAAGTTCATTCCGTCCATTCCAGTAAGCACCGATGATCATTCTCGTCTTTGAGTTCTGTCCGAGGATGTCGTTGTCCTCTTAGAGCACTTTCCTGATTTCTCTAGGGGGCGTTGAGTACGAGCTGGAAAGGATGAGGGCCCCGTCGATGAGGTAGAGTTGTAATGTCACCGAGATCTTTCTGATGGCAAGAGTTGTGGCATTGATTTTCCTATTTATTATAAAGATGGCTGCCTTACAGTTCTTGGACAGCCACGTTGCCCATTTAATGGGAATACCTTGGGTTTCGAATCCCGTCTCCGTCCTCGTTACCCATGGCTCCTGAATCAAGAAAACATTGACTTCCCATTTGTCAGCCATGAACTCTAGGTTGTTGGAGGCACTCCTGCCTTTATCTACGTTGATTTGAACGATATGCAGACCACGTTTTCCTCCGTCCAATGTGGCACCCTCTGGTGAGTGCCCCGAGTCCATTGTGGTGTGTAAAGATTTATAAGTTGGCGCCTATCGTCTGTTTCCTCCTTCTACAGACTTGTGCTCTGATTCGCCGAACCGTCCTAGTGGCTGCTGTGTATCGCCCGTTATCCATGTCGGATTCCCAGTTCGATCTTGACGCAGCACCGGTATAGGCTCGTCTGCCGTCTTTCTGGCTCCGGTCATAAGCTTTTGTTCTTTTGTCTCGGTAAGTGACCGTCCTGACGGATTGTTGATCGTCGCTTGTCATGTCCTCCTGAATCCTGGGGTCCTTTTGCCTCCTGATGACTACCTCCGGTCTCCAGTTCCATCTTGCTGTAATATGCCTGTCTCCGTCGGGTTTTGTCCGTCCTGTATGCCATCCCGAGTTCCTTCTCCTCTTTGGCAGTAATTTGGGCTCTTATGGACTCACTTCTTTGGCCGCTTTTTCTGTAAGCTCCTGTTGCCTCCCTGAATGTGAGGAAGGAGATACTGGAGACCTGGTAGTTTGTGTGCCGTGTAGTGCCACGGCCCATGTTGCATAGGAGACAATTGATGCATAATTCTCTTCCGCCTGGGCAGACCTTCGCTCCGTGCCTATCGGCGCATCTCGCACAGAACTCATCTGGGCTTGTGAATTGCGTGGCCCGGTGGCCCATGGCTTGGCACCTGAAACAGCGTGGGGACGGGATGAAGCTCCGAATTTTCGAGTGCCACTTATTAGTAGTGACCACCCCTTTTTTCAGCACTGCCTCTAGTGTCCTGTTCATTGCCACTTCCACAATTTGATGCACTCCCCCCGCAATTCTAGCTTTGACTGCGCCTTGATCACAATGTCCTTTCCTGCCAAGTCTAGCGCTTTTTTGAGAGCCATCACTATATTTTCCTTGCGTGTAGCGGCTGGAATGTCCCTCAGGAGAATTGCAGTCCTCTTGGTCCTGGGAGGCCGGGCCGTCATGACGCGTCCGGTTCCTGTCTGTGGACACTTCCGCCTCGAATGATTGTGCGTTTTTTATGCTCCTGAAGTCCACTGCGATTCCCTTCTGTATCGACCGGATCCCGGCCTGTGAATCATCTATTCCCTTGCTCCTCAGGTGCCGAGTGATGACGGGTGCCAAAAGACCAAGATCTTCCGGGTACTTCGGGTATGCCAGTAATTATCTTCTCCCCGTTGGATATGACCGTGGCGTATGTTCTTCCGTGTTGTGTGACATCGGAGTTGCCAGCCATTACCCTCAGTCTTTCGTTGATGTTTGGTACTTCCTCGTTAGCTGTGCGCTCAAGAATCATCGTTCCAACCCATGGGCTCCAAGTGATTCTCTTCGTACTTCCAGGGTCCCTTCGATGGGACAGGGCTCCACTGGCAGTGTTTCTCCTGTAGTCTTTTGAGGAAGTGGTCTGCCTCGGTGTTCCTTCTGGCTGCTGTGCTTATCGATTCCGCTGGTTCAGCAATTTCCCCTGGGTTTGTGACTTGTCCGGCTGTCGCCTGAGTCCGTGGGTTCTGTACCTCTGGGGCCTGGATCCGTTTGACCTGAGGGGTCTCTCTATTTCTACTTGGGGCGCCAGTTGCTGTATCAGCATCTCTTGTGTCATCCGGTTGTCCTCTGTAATGTCGAGTGGAAACATCGTCGGGAGAGGTGGGGGCACCGTGTCTGTCCATTTCCTTGGTCTTGGGGCGGGCCTCCAGTCTCGACCACATGAAGGCGTTGTTACCGTCCACCGCCGAAGCCCCTTGACAGATCTCTCCGAAATCTTGCAGATCCTGGGGCGTTTTCAAGTCCTGGCACGCATTATTCTCCGTAATTTCTCCTTCTTGTTTCTCATTCTTGCGATATGTATCTGGGGAGGGGGCATCCACCTCAACTTCAGCTCTCATGTCCATCGGGTCTTTCGTCTGTGTTTCCGCTTCAGCCGTGACAATGATCTCAGGGATAGCCAGGGGAGTGGCCTGGGTGGACTTGCCCTTTTTCTGTGGTTCTATACATAGTGGTTTCTGCTTCGGTTGCAGCTCCTGGCATGTGTCCCTTTCTGGCTGGGCATCCAGTCGTGGGTCCCCTGTGGGTCCCTGGTTTGAAGCGAAAGTCTCTCCGCCGTCTGTCTGCGTTGCCGCGTCTGCTGGTAGGAGTTCTTCACTCCCCTCTCCCCCCCAACTTCGAGGCACAAATGCGAGTCGATCTCCCCGTTAAAACGTCTCACCCCAGAGAGCAATAGGCCAACAAACGTACAAATTTTCAATCATTACACTTCATCCACAATTTGAAATATAGATGGTAGCACTGAAAAATCAGACACACCACTAGATATGCACTAAGACTGTTAGGTACACATACTGACACTTCCGGCACAACTAATCACGTAGTAAATTGTGCCAAGGCCGTCTTAAGAGCGTCATGGGTCCCCGGGCCAAGTGATTTTTTTCTGAGGCCCTACCTGGCGAATTCATAGGCGGAGATACACTTGGAAGTCTGGGGGGCACGATGAGGATGATGTCAATTCATATATACATATATAGATTAGATCAATAGACTCCACCTTTGACGCTGGGGGGCGATGCCCTCTCCCCCCCCCCCCCATATTTTCACCCATGGGCGAATTTTCGAAAATTTGAACCAGTTTCCCCCCCCCCCATATTTTCACCCATGGGCGAATTTTCGAAAATTTGAACCAGTTCTCATTTTTGTGAGGTCCCTCTTTTCTTGAGGCCCCCGGGTCGTGCCAGGGTGGGCCCATGTGTTAAGACGGCACTGAATTGCGCACGGCGACAGACTTGAGTCCCGCTCTGTTTGAAAGGAAAAAAGAAAGCAAAACAGAAAAAAAACCGGTACTCTTCCGGGAAATATTGGATGTATGGTCACACGATCTTCAGAACAGATTTGTCGATGTCCCATATTTCGGATATCACATTTTCGAGAAGAAATATGGCCAGCCAAAATCGACAAGTAAATAGAACCCTAGAATTTCAACTTGACCTAGAGTAAGAACCTCCATCGCGCTTCCGTTCCAAACATAGCTAATGTCAAGAATAGTATATTTCATTAAAATAATTTATTTTTATTCTAGAATAAAAATAAATAATTTACCTCGAAAAATAATTATAATTCGAAGGAAATCGATCTCCCCAAAGGTTTGGAGGAATCTGATATTACAAGAACGAAATCGGTTTTTATATAAAGACGTTTCAACGGATGTAAGTAATGTATCAGTTATATTTTGATTATTAATAATTATTTATATAATTAATTCTCAAAATATATCTTTCTAAAATTTTAACCAATAATGAATAAAGTTATCCGTAAAAACAAATTATATTGGATGACCAGAGACGGATTCGGGATTTTTCCGCCCTTTCCCCATTTTAGTCTAATTTTTTCGACCACACATTCTTCAAATTTGCCGCCCTGCCCTGTAACATCTTTCTATTTCTAAATCACTCTTTTTGGTTGTGCTCACATGATTCCACATTTTTTGTCTTCAATAGTCTTTTTTGCTCTTTTGATCACTCAGTCTTAGTCCTTTGCCCCCCGGGTCACTGTTTAGGTTACTCACATTCCTGAACACTGTTTTTGTTGCTCACGTGCTGGGCACACATTCTATGTTGGTCTTTCAGTCACTCGCATGATTCCACACTTGGTCACATTTTTATTTGCTCACTGACATAGTCTGTTGCTCTCTGGGTCATTATTTTGATCACTCACATGCTGGCAGAGACTCTTGGTCACACTTTTTGATGCTCACTCACCTAGTCCTTGACACGAAAGCTCCAATGGTTACTTTTGATTATCCTCATGCACTCTTGGTGACACACATGCTTGCATATGCTCTTGATCACGTACCAAACTGGTCTGTCACTCTAGGTTATTATTTTGGTCACACACTGTTCTAGTCCTTTGCTCTTTGGGTCACAATTTTTATCGCTTACATGCTTGTACGAATTTTTGGGCACTGACATGCTGGCACATACTCTTGGTCACTCTTTTGGTTGCTCACATGAGAGAGATTACACACTTTTGGTCACTCACTAACTTAGTTCTTTGCTATCTAGGTCACTATTTTGATTACTCACGTACACCCTTGCTCATTCACATGCTTGCACACACTCACCGAACAGATTTTTGTCATTCACACTGAACTGGTCCCTTGCTGTCTTGGTCATTCTTTTGGTCACTCATTGACCTGGTTCTTTGTTGTCTACGTCATTATTTTGGTCCCTCGCTCTCCAGGTCACGCTTTTGATCACACTCCCATGCTTGAACATTGTTTTGTTTTTTCACATGGATCACTCTTTCAGTCACTCGTCTGATTCCAAACTTTCTTGGTCATTAACTGACCTAGTCCATTTGCTCCCCAGATCACTTACATGTTAGCATGCGCTCTTGGTCACTGTTTTATTTATTTATTTACGTCTCAGCAGGCAAGGATTGCCCAATTACAGAGATGGACAAGAGAAGAAAAATGCAAAAACACAAATACAACATACTAAAAAAAAACAAAAAAAAAACGAGTGGAACAATAGAAATACACACAGAAAAGAATAACAACATGAATATTCAATCCTCACACATAACTTTTAAAAAATTCTCTTATAGTTAAATTGAACATATCGGGTTTCATATCGCACTGATTATATAGATATTGCACATCTCAAAAATAGGGGACCGTCATAAAATATTTGTTTGGGGTTTAGGGAGGCGAAAAGTTTGCAGAACAGGCCTATTTCCAATTGGCACAGAAAAATCAACAAGTTGAAGAAGGTAGCAGTCATCAATTATATTATTGACAATTTTATACAAAAAGCGAAGGTAACTTCTTCGGCATTCTAATGATTGGAAATGGAAAAAACGTTGCAGTTCAGTTGTACTTACGTCATTGATGTAGATGTGAAATTGCCTGTAAAACATGTAATATAAAAATCTGTTGTGGACTCTGTCCAGAATCAGTGAGTCTAGATTGTTGTGAGGACTCCATATAATAGTGCAATACTCTAGTTTCGGGTGTTTCTAGTTTTGGTTGCTCACATAAGAGAGCAAGAGAGATTCTGCTCTTTCTTCATCACACTTTTGATCGCTCACCAGAGATGCAACTGTACTCTAATTTACCTGTGTCCCGGGACCCAGGTTATTCAAAAAACTTGGTCCTTTTTGAGCGAAAGTGGGTCCCTCTCAAAAAAAATTTATTTTGATGAAAATTATGGCCTCCCCCCCCATAATTCACTGGTAGCTCTATGAATTTTCTTCCAGCATGCCACAGGTCTGATCACCTGTGTATGGTTCTTTGTTGAGACTGAGCGGTGGGCCATGTTCTGGGTAGGAGAAGGTGGTATCTGTGAATAAGTAATTCATTTCTAAAAACATGTTCTATCCAGAGGTTAATTTGTTTTCATTGTCTACTAAATAGTAGGAAAAGCTTGCAAAGAAGGTAATTAGCACTGAGAATTTAATGTATAGAATTCAGCACATGTAATAAATCTAAAACAAATATACAGTTGATCCCGCTTATAACGTTCCTCCCATTTAGAATGTTTTTCCACTTAGTACAACCTATTTCCGTGGTCCTAACAATAAGTAATTCTCATTCAAATTTCTCTTTTAACGGGTTTTTCGGTTTTCAATGTTTTTTATGAACGGTTTTTCGAAAAACGTTATAAGCAGGATCCACTTAAATTAACAGTTAAGGGCACACATTTATATATTTACTAATAAATCAATCTATAAATACCCTTCTGATTGATTTTACATTTTGTTAAAAAAATCTTAGTACTTTCAATATCTTTTGATCATGATTTGGTTTTCCTGGTAAAATGATTTTATTTTCCCCTTCCTGATGGTCCACTACTCTGATCTGTTGCCATTTAACTGCCACATATTTTCACACCTGAATATGAGAACTATGTCAGATTTGTGTTGGAGAAACTTAAAAGTGTGCTTATGTGTATGCCCAGCATTTGTGTGTTTTGTGTTCAGTAGGTGGTACCATCTACCTAGCACCGCAACTAGGGGGAGCAGGCGGGTCTGCTGTCCCGGGCGCTGAACCAGAAGGGGGTGCTGAAATCACCCTGTAACTGCTTCTATATTACAAGTGGTGCAAAAATGCTGTCTTGCCCCGGATTTCAAAGTATCTAGTTGCGGCCCCCCAACTAGATACTTACACAATACCTTCTCAAATGGGGGCAAGCACACATTTTGGCACACCCATGTAACGTAGAAGCAGTTATAAAGGGTGAATTTGCCCCCCCCCCCTCTAGTCCAGAACCCGGGACACTAGACCCTCCCCCTTCCAGTTGCGGCCCTGCATCTATCCTCCAAACTGGTAATGCATGTGAAGTTTAATGTATACATATTTGTGTTGCAGGTCTGTGTGATCGCCGTGGCAACCAGAAATATTTTCAAAGGAATAGCCAACTCAAAATTTGAAAACCTTAGAAAATCATGTTTTTAGCCGATTACCATTGCGCAATCGCAAGTTCCAAACCCAGATTTTCACCAAAAGCAAAATTTGGGGAGTTATGAGGGATCTCTTCCCTCTCCCCCCTCCCTCCCTCGAAGATCAAAAATTAAAAATATTTTTGTAGAGAATTAAAATATTAGAATAAAATTTCTTTTATACTGTTATTTTATAATTATTTTAGAGTGTTAGTCACCCAAACTTTTTCTATGAAGAATTAGTTCCTTGTGCCCCTCCAAAAGCCGATTCTGCGTACACACCCGTGTCGGGACAAACAATTCTAAAAGAGGGGGCAATGTTACGAACTATAGACGATAGATGGCGCAAATCTTTATCGCAATCTTCTGTTGGCAACAAGAGTTGATGCAACGTGTTTAGTGCACTCCCAGATTCTATTTTTAACTTCAAGTTTTTTGACAGCACAAGGAAATAATTCAATACCAGAATTCAAATCAAGACATTTATTCAATCACCAAAAGCTAAACATAGTTACAATATTAATTCAAGAATTTGCTAACGATATTAAAAAATTAGTTTAACGTTAAATAAAAAACATTTAAACATATCACAGAGACTTTTTTCATGTATTGCACTTATCTGAACATGGTCCGGAACTTCGGCATGCGACTAGAGGTGAGGCACTAAGTCTGGTTTTAAAGTGGACGTCCGCTGTGAAGTAGACAGATTCTCACTGGCCCCGAGGTGGATGAAGCCCGCTGGGGACTGTGTTTCCCATTTCAAGATGCACTGTCTAGAATTAGCACAACATTAGAACCAAGAGGAGTCTGGCCAAACAAGTGACACAAATCTGTAGGTGAGACGATCACTGGACGTCAGCCCAAAGGGTGCCAAAGGGCTAGAACTGCAGGAGATCGGGAATCAGGCCACGGTGAGACCGACGTTGAGAACAGCCACAGTCGACCCTTCTATTTCATGTAGGTGATGATACCAACTAGACCTGGAGCTCTAGGTGTAGAGACTTTTCCAACGTCACTTAGCTAGCGTTAGAAGAGCCAAGTCATCGCTCATATGTAAATGTACTATTAAAAGGATGTTCGGACCTGCCGAGACACAAATACAAATTAGAAAAACATCACAGGATACGTTTCCAAGCCTAAGGCTAGATGAAGTTACGTTTCATTAAATCTGACTAGTGAAAAACTAGCACCACTGTACTACAACATCGGAGCACCGAACTCGTTAAACGAGTGAGGTGAAAAGGAATGCAATGCGAACGTTCGATAACCACAATCTGTATATATACTAATCAGGAAACAAATATTCTTGGTCCACTTGTACCGCGGAAATACTCCATCACAACAAGAAAACTATTACATCACAACAATAAGACTATTACGTCACAACAATAAAACTTCGACATAATTTACATATACTTTCAGAATATTAGTGTAAACATTAAATTATCGTTTGGCAACATGTCAGGTGAACTGGCCAGGTTCACCCAACACGACCAACGACAATCGGGAAAGTTTACCAACGGAGGTCCGCGGACATCCACCGGTAAACGAAATACTTAAATGAACAATATAAAACTTAAAATATACAAAGGGGACATAACCTCCAATGAGACTAGGTGACATCTCTCCCGGGAGACACCAACAGATTAAGAACTAATGAAAATAATATCGCTGAGAGATTAATTTAGGTGGGACATTAGCTGCCCGACCTAGTCTCATCCTCGTCAAGCAACTGGAAGACCCCACCTTCAAGCCAAAAGACTAAGCGGACAAACTAGCCCATACTGGTATGCTAGCGTGACCTTCGGTGGTTTCCGGGGGCTAAGCGGTCCCTGGGGTCTAAAAGTAAGCACTCTCTTGATATTATAATCAAGGAAAAACATGACCCGGAGGCCGTCATGATACCGGTTTCAGTTTATCAGACAAAGCTGCGATTGGCAGAGAACTGGTGGGAACACCAGAAGGTCCTGCCCCTCCAGACAATGGTTACGCACCTCCGTATGGTGGCGCCACCACCTTGGAAACTGTAAAGTAGAATTTTGTAGAATGTTCCTTTTCTCGAAGTTTCGGCAGACCTATAAATATAGGGAGAATGAGAATAAGGGATGGCAGATGTGTGGCTTGAAAAGAAACTCGATTGGAAAGTCAGTTGTGATTGAACTTTGCAAGAAAGTTGTTAGCTCTCTCTGATTAGCTTGTAAACACTTGTAAATTGCTGTTCTGTAAATAAATTTGTGTTTGTCCGTCGAACCGCTTCTTGTTCTGCCATATCGAAGTCTTGTGAAAAAAATTATCCGGAAAAATATTAAAATAGGTAATTTTATTAGTTGTTTTTTAATTCATTTGAAAAAGAGAGCTAGAATTAAATAGTAACCGCAGCCGCAAATGGAAATGAATAATAACTAGAAGAGTTCATAAAAATGAATTAATGTAATTGATTACTTAAAAAGCAGAAGATATCGAAATCTGTGACGTATATCGCAGAAGAATCTAGGAGAATTTTAAGAAAAATTGCAGATAACACTGTTATGGGATTTTGTACTCTAGAACATTTCCAGTAAGCTGAGAGCTCATTGCAGAACAATGCAAAACATTCTCTTTATGATTAAGTCGTATTGCACTTGGGTTGTGGGATGGAAAAAGTGTTAGAAACCACTTATTTAAACATAAAAAATCACTAAAATGGCATAAAAAGGGGGAGGGCCAAAGTTACTTGAGTGCTTATGATATTTAAGGATATCAATTTGGCCCTGTCAGTAATTATATATAATTCAAAATATAAAACTTTAATCTATACAAAATTATGTACATTTAACATATGTATCAGGTTAAAAAAACTATTTGGCAACATTGACAATACATTTTTGACTGTTTTAATACTGAGTTAGTTTCTGAGGTCAAAAACCTAAACCCTCTCTGATCTCCTCCCTCATATTTTGAACAAACAGCTCTATTGTGCTTGGTTTAATTTTCTTGCTTTCAAACGCGGACCCGATTAAAAAAAATTGCATTTTTTTAATCAATTGCAAAAAAATTGCATTTTTTTAATCAATTGCAAAAAAATACCCCCCCCCCTTCCTTCCTAAGCAGGTCCTGCATAGCCCCTGAGCAGAATAAAATCATCTTGGATGCTATTAGTGATGGATAATCTAGGGCATACGAAGTCATTGATGTCATGACATCCTGAAAGCTCAGGGAAAATCTAAAAAAAATTCTGATCTAAATGAAGTCTAAAAACATTTTCTTCCAAATCTGATTTTCTGTTAATATCCAGAGAAATTTTTAACACATCTGGAGAGCCGGAGGAAGGGCAAAATATCCAAAGTTTCTGGCATAAATCCAAAGAGTTGACAGGTCTGCTATTACCCTTAATTTTTGTATATATAAATTCATTTTAAATAAAAAATTGTACTTTGTGTGACATACATACTATATTTTTGGTGAAGAGATAGAGGCTATACAATATAGAAATTATTGGTTAATATGGTTGATACTCAATTTTTCCCCAATTATTACGAAAAATTAATAAATATTGCAGTTCTTTTTCAATTTTTTTATTATTACCACTATGAACTCATAAGATTACCTTTTAAAAGACTTATAAACACATACACATGTATTTTGACCAGAATTTATAGCCTATACTTGTTTTTACTTCTATCCATATCAGCATATGACACTAATATAATCTTTATGCGGAGATAATTTATAATATGATGAGAGAATTTATAATATGATGAGAATGAGCATATATATAGATACTGAGCGCAGGTCGATAAGATACTCGCCTAAAGTACCAAAGGATGTTTGGAGGTGTCGCTGTAATGTGGCTGCCGTTGTTACATCCCGGATTCTATTTTTATCTTTCCCCAACATAGAATTAGCATTTGCGAATGACAACAACGAAACAGTTTTCTTTCTACTAATTAGATTTATTAGAACATCAAAATTTTTTTGCATAATTTTTAAAACTTTAACCAGTTAAAAAGGATTAAGACATTAATGCAACAATTTTGTAGAGTTTTTAAATTTTTGTAAATATTGCCCGTCAAATTGTCTTTGTCCCACCAATCTGTCAGTCTGTTAGTCTGAGTTCGTTATATCCACGCATCAGCATCTCCTTCAATTGTATGGACATCACCGGCTTGTATCCGAAATGACTGAGGCGGCACCCACTCTTTATCCGATGTGGTGGAGGCTCTGTGTCTGCATCAGCTCTGCTCTGTTGTCTTAGTCGAGATCTACCTTCCCCACATGAGTTTCACAAGACCAGGTCTCTATGAGGAGTCGATGTTTCGAAGAGATGGCTAGTGCCCCATCTCACTCATCCTACAGCTGACAGGAATAAGTGCCCGGAGGCCCTAGGTCACTACGTCCAACTTGATTAGACTGTCGATTTGCTAGAACATCGTGACGTACTCTGCTCGAGGCGAGACACCTTGTTAAATACTGATCCTTATGAGTGTTAGTTAGATCTGGGTCTTTCTCAGCATACTAGTGGCTTTTAAGGGAAAACTTCCCATTCCAAGAACCAATCAGACGGCAGAACCAATAGCCTGTAAAAATTTAGTAAAACTCCATTTTTCTACTCTTCGTGATCACTCTGATACCTTTGAACCCCCCCCCCCCAACGACCATGACTCCCCTTAGGTGTCGAATTTCGAAAACCCCTTCTTAGTGTTTAAGTCATGAAGCAAAACTGACCACATTTCATGAATATATCTTCAGAGTAGTTTTGGATCAGCATGATTTCTGTGACCTTTGAACCCTTTTTTTTAAACCCCCTTAGGGGTGGAATGTTGCAAAACCCTTTTTTAGTGAGTCTTTAAGTCATAAAATAAAACTATTGACAAAATTTTATATTTATAGCTTCAACGATTCCAGCTCGGCGATGATGAATCAGCCAGAACATGTTATTTTATATATATAGACAATTTGCAATTTTTAATTTTTCAACATTGCATGGTGAAATTTGCATACACTATTTATAATAGTTTTTTTCTCAAAATAGTGAAATTTGTATAAAATTCACTGGGTTCAATAATTCAGCAACTCAGGGATGCCGCTGTCGTGCTATAGCACATCAAATACCTAGAATTTTGGAAAGGGACCCTTAAAAATTTGATTTGCACGTCCTGATTTGATTGGGACATGTAGACACCAGTAGACAATGAAATTAAAAGAACTTAGTTATAAGCTGGTAATTTAATCCTTTTTTTAATGAACCTTTGGATTAAACATGTTTTTAGAAATGAATTATTTATTTGATTCACAGGGATACTAGTGAATGAAGGGAAAAGGGGGGGGGGCATACTGTAATTTTTTGTGAGAGGGACCCACTTTCACTCAAAAAGGATCCAGATTTTGCCAATAACCTGGGTCATATGCAAAACATTGGTCATGTATTGGCACTGACATTCTGTGTTTGGTGGGGGGAGGGTGTTAAGCAGAGATTTTGGTGTTCTTTGCAGTAAAAAAACAAAAACCTCTGAAGGTAAAAAGTGAACTCTGAGAAAATCCTGCATACGCCATGTACAGTCGGACCTACTTGTAACAAAGATGAAAAAACAGTGAAACTATTCATATCTGTACAGACTTAAAAAATTATGCTTTTAAGCAAAAAAAATTTTACATATGCGATACTTTTGTCAGTAATTTAAATATTTTTAAAATGAATAAGTTGAAATATGGCAGGACCTCACAAATCCTCCTCGGTACCTAGGTGATTCTGGATTAGGGAACCTTCCGGATTATGGATCAACATTTTTGTTTATTTCCCTAATTTTTCATATTTAAATTAATTATATACATCTTTGAAAATGGATATTTGATTCATAGTTTCCTTTGAAAAATAATTAATGAAGGAATATATTATATAAATGTGTACAGTAACATAGAGAATTTAATTGAAACCATAATTATTAATTTATGTACCGTTACTAGTTATCCATAGGAGGAAAAATCTTATTCTTCAAATTTGTTTTAGTCATTACTCCGCTCTGGAAAAAAGAAAAAAAAAATATATATATATACACACACACAGTCGGCCCCCCCCCCCCGTATTCACTGTTTTTTTCCTTTATTGGAATTTTTCTTTAAAATATTCAGCAATCGTTGTTCACGTGTTTTGTTTACAAAATTTGAGTTGTGCTTGTTTAGGATGAATCATTCTTCTAATGCTACTGATAATGCTTTGAAAAGGTATTTCAATTGATTGTAATATTATAACAGAAAATGCGAAAAATTTTACTCTTCCATAAGGAAAGGGCTGGTGAAACGTCTATTTCATCAGAATCTTATGCAAGTAAAGGTTGTTTCATAGGTTTAAGAAACGATTCGAATTGTGAAATGTAAAAAGCACTGGCGATCAAGCCTCTGTCGACCAGGAGGCAGCTAGAAAATTTCGAAAGACTTTGTAGAAAATTATTGAAGAGAAATATTATGCACCTCACCAGGTGTTTAACGCTGACAAAACTACGCTATTTTGGAAGAAAATGCAGCAAAGAAGTTGAGCAAGCGAAAAAAAGTGAGCTCCTGGTTTTAAGGCAAGTAGAGATAGACTTACTATGTTGTTTTGAGCAAATGCAAAGGTATTTCAATTGATTGTAATATTATAACGGAAAATGCGAAAAATTTTACTCTTCCATAAGGAAAGGGCTGGTGAAACGTCTATTTCATCAGAATCTTATGCAAGTAAAGGTTGTTTCATAGGTTTAAGAAACGATTCGAATTGTGAAATGTAAAAAGCACTGGCGATCAAGCCTCTGTCGACCAGGAGGCAGCTAGAAAATTTCGAAAGACTTTGTAGAAAATTATTGAAGAGAAATATTATGCACCTCACCAGGTGTTTAACGCTGACAAAACTACGCTATTTTGGAAGAAAATGCAGCAAAGAAGTTGAGCAAGCGAAAAAAAGTGAGCTCCTGGTTTTAAGGCAAGTAGAGATAGACTTACTATGTTGTTTTGAGCAAATGCAAAGGTATTTCAATTGATTGTAATATTATAACGGAAAATGCGAAAAATTTTACTCTTCTATAAAGAAAGGGCTGGTGAAACGTCTATTTCATCAGAATCTTATGCAAGTAAAGGTTGTTTCATAGGTTTAAGAAACGATTCGAATTGTGAAATGTAAAAAGCACTGGCGATCAAGCCTCTGTCGACCAGGAGGCAGCTAGAAAATTTCGAAAGACTTTGTAGAAAATTATTGAAGAGAAATATTATGCACCTCACCAGGTGTTTAACGCTGACGAAACTACGCTATTTTGGAAGAAAATGCAGCAAAGAAGTTGAGCAAGAGAAAAAAAGCGAGCTCCTGGTTTTAAGGCAAGTAGAGATAGACTTACTATGTTGTTTTGCGCAAATGCGTATGAGTACATGATAAAGCCCACCATCATTTTCAAATCTGCGAATCCGCGAGCGTTGAAGGGAAAGCCAAAGCTCCCAGTATTTTGGACGAACAATAAAAAGGCTTGGACTATGACAACACTTTTCCTGGATTGGTTTAAATGGTTTTTCGTTTCGGAAATCAGGAGGTACCTTGAGAGTGAATACATGCTATTCTCAAAGTTCTTTTGATATTGAGTTGACCGAGGAGGAGTTAATGCAGCTAACTGGTACTGAAACTGAAGCAGTACCAGATGAAAAAGATCGAGATAAAGAAGTAGAAGACAAGTTCACCACAAGTAACATAGCGGAAGGGATTCGCAAGTTGAAATCAGCAATAGATTATTTTCATAACATAAATCCTTCTATTTTACGTTCTTCACATGTAGAAAAATTGGTAGAGGAAGCCTTTTCAACATATTCCAACTTACTTGATGATATGAAGAAGACACGGCAAACAGAAAAATCATGATGTTCTTTCTGAAAACATCGCCAACAATCGCTACATCCTCTTTTACATTCCCTTCTACCTCTGCGTCACCCTGCTCTTTCTCATGATATTCAATAAACGAGATATACAATAATAAACCTATGGTTTCTGTTATTTGCTGTCACTCCCGGAACGTAATCCCCGCGAATATGGGGGGCCGACTGTATATATTTGTACTTTTGAAGATTGTGTGAAAGGTGGATTTTCCGATTCCAATTTGCATCACACAATATTCGTACTGGTGTTCCACGTTCTAGCTTTGTCAAATAACTCAACTTTCCTATGTATACATGAAGCATCATGTTTCCATTTGCACCTTGTACCTGCGACATTGCTTGACGTTTTCAGCATGTTCAAAACGTACTCATAATCACAGGATTTTTTCCCTATGAAAAGAGTGCTGGGTAAGTTCTAAAACACTAAGGATAACTGTACAGTGTGGAGAAATGCAATGCAAAAATGAAAGTTTTTTTGATTAAAGCTGGCTTTCTGACTAATCGCATTCATTGAGACACATAGTTGCCATCATTGTTTCTCAGAAGCCTGAAAATCACAGTAGGCACCAACAGTAAGTGGGACAAAAAAGAATCAAAATAGCCAATACTGATACAGAGGCCAAAACAGAATTTTGGTAAAGAAAAAACAAAAGTCCCCGGTTGAAAAAAAAAAATTCAACCGAAGTGTGTCCAGATTTTTGAGAAGTCCTACTGTAATATATTTTAATAAAGATTAAAAAATGTAATTAAAATATCTTACGTAATTAAATACATCAACAAAAATGTCAATCTTTTTTTTCCCCTTGATATTTTTGTGCACTTGGAACATTTGTGTTCTATTGATTTTTGCCAAATAAGCATGCAAAAATATAATGCCTTTTCTTTTAGTAAGAGGCAGGAAATTTTTTCTTCTCATTTTATTAATTATTTAAAAATAGAATAACAGACTTACAGTAATCCTGTTTTTTTTATACCACCCTTATTTTCCATTTTTGACTTTCAACTAACTGTACGGCTACAATTTTTGAAGCAATGATTAGCATTTTATACTTGGGCATTCTCAAAATTAATTTGCACACAAAGAAACCACCACAACCAACATTTGAATCTAGCTTGAAAATGGCAAATGTGCACTAAAAATGGTTTGGTGGTTAGATTTTTTTGGGAATAAATAACCTCAATACTTTCTTCCTAATGAGGTTTTCTGCAAACACAATAAGATTTAACAAAGAAACATAGAAAAAAAGCAAAATAAGATTTAAGATCAAATTGGAAAATTAAGATCAGGACTTTTCTTGGGAACAAATAACCTCAATCCTTTCTTCCTGTTACAAAATGAGATTTTGGGGAGAGGTAGTTAAAAAAAATAAGCAAAATAGGATTCTACATTACCCTAAAACAGCCCTAATAGAATGTCTTCCAAGGAAAGAAAGAAGACAATATCAGCAGAAAGGTAAATTTACATATATTCATGACAATTCCATGTTTGAAAATTGGCTGAAAATTTGATATAGGCATACTTTGTTGAAATTGGTGTTATTTATAAGCAATCAAAATAGCATAGATAAGCAGTACAAAATTCATGGGATGGGACAAAGAAAAACTTTGTTATAAGTAAAAATTTGTAATATATCCATGTTAATCATAATCAAATCCACCTGTATATTGATAACAGTAAAGCATTTTTAATGATCTTCCCTCCACATTCAGTTACTGTGTTATTTTGTTTTCTGTGGATAAATTATATTTACTTATTTATTTTTCAGATACATTTCTGAACTACAGTTATGAAGGTGTATGGATATATAACTGCTTCTAGACTTATTGTGAGTTGACTGAATTTGTAGAAGTTCTGACTACAGTATGATTGTCTTATTTTTGGCAGCTATTTTTGTTGCCAAAAGACAATCACTGCAGGTTAGTAATACTTATTCAACTAATTTTTCATACAAAACAGGTGAAAACTGTAGCAGTGAGGAGGGAAAGTCTCCAATCACTATAACCATATGTTTTATACCCAAACAAATCCTCTGTATACAGTGAAACCTGTACAAAATGGTATCTCAATAGACTGAAATAATATTCAGTTTTAGACCGATTTCCATTTTATAAAGGTGCAAATAAAACCACTAATCATTGAACAGATCATAATTTGATTCTATTTAAGGCAGGTTTCTGTCTCATATAGTGTTCGTCTTACGAGGAAATGGTCCAAAGGTGTTATCCTCATAAAGTTTTGAAAACATTACCACTAATTCCACTCATTTGAATATGCACAAAAATATAAAAATATCCGGCGGAATATTATTATGGGTCACTCAAAAAAAAAATTCAAATATTAATAATTTGAATGTCAATAGAGGGGCCAAGAATGACAAAAAAAAATCCCCACAACCCTAGAGTGTTAGTGACATCATTCAAACAACCATAGGCATATGCATAATTTTCTCGAGGGGGTTTTTAGATTTTTTTCCCTTCTGAGGGGGTTTACTTTTTTCCCTGCAAAAACGCCAATGCAAACAACACATGATCAGGTACAGCACACACAAAGAAAGGTGGGGGGGAAGAGTGAAATAACTAAACTTAAAGGATTATTTTTTGCTTATGCATTATTCTATTTTAGCTCCCATTGCTTCCTTTTTTTGTTATTTTCTCCCCACTGTCCTCCATTCTTTTTCTTCTCCTTGCTTAGAACAGAAAACAAAAAAAGGAGCTAGAGAGTGAAAAGAAAATTTTATAGATATTTCCAAGAGAAGTGCGAGAGGCGATGAATAGCCAAGTGTGTTGTAATTTTTAATAATTTTTTGCAGACCAAACAGGTAAAATAGTGCTCATATCTTGACTTAGATACATAAAAATTAATATTCACTGTGTGATTGCTCATTGAGAAATTAATGTAATTAATTTGTAATCGCGTAAATTTTTCATGCTCATGTGAAATTTAAACTTGATTAGATTATAAAACACAAATACAATGAAATATAAGATCAGTGCAATCCATCTTTTTTATTATTTTTTTATTCTATTTATTATTCAAGATACATGAGTGATATCATTAATTAATAATCATTTAAATTTAAAAAATAAATTTTTCAGATCTATTTCATGATTTAGATTATTATATTCTTTAGAGGCAATATATAAAAATTGTTTCTGCATTATATGGTTTTATTTGGTTTTATCACTTTGTATTGGATTCCTGTTTGTCTTGTTTGTCTCGCTGTTTGTTTTATTTTGAACCAAGCAGGGTATTTCTGAATGGATAATATTGTTTTATAAAGGTAAAGTTTCTGAGTATGGAATCAATAGTCATTATGGCAGTCCTGGATTATAAATATTTTGTGGGATATATTGTTGATTAATTTCTGATCTAATATTACTCTCGTTATCACCACCCCAAACTGTGATAGCGTATTGTATAGCTGGTAGTACCCAAGCAAAATATATTGATTGTAGAAAGATTAGGGAGAATATTTTTGGATGTGGTGGATTTTGATGTTAATAAATTTCAATTTATGACTTATTGCTACTGCTTGGGACTTGCATTGAAAGTTTTTATTTAAAATAGTAACCAGGGGTAATTAAATTCATCTCTGTTTTTCTGAAATTTGTTCACAGGCACAATGTTCCTGCGGGCACTAATTTGTATGACATTGGACTATATGATACGTTCTCTGTTTTTAGTTGTATATGTTACTGGCAAAGAGTATGAAATCCGCCATTCTACACAATGCCTGGTCGTTTCAGGCAAAGTATGAAATACCGGTTTTATTCTATACTTTGCCTAGGCATTCTAAAACACAATCAGACAAAGTATGAAACTCTTCATCTGTAAAACAAACATTGACAACATTTTCATTATATAATCCGAAGGATGCCAAATGCGCCAAATAAAATAAAAGATTCTTGTTGAATTATAAATTTTAATAGATTTCCTATGAATGTGTGTGTGGACACGTTTGTTTTTCTTCAGAAAAATTTCCTTTTTGCTCTCGTGAAAAGTGATCTGTTGAGGGGCGGTATAAAATATTACAATTTCGCAAATTAAAATTTCACAGAATTTTCGTTTTTTTTTTCCAAAAACATGCATTGGCCAGCGACGACTTCCAGTCTTGGTGGTGTATAATCGCAACATTTGATCTACGATGCCCACTCCATATTTAGTTTCATTATTGTAGGCAACTGTTTCTGGGGTCTTTTTTACATTTTCGTTGAAAGCTGCATCAGTATTAAGTAAAGTGAACTCAGAACTAGAATATTTTTTATCTTTTTTCCCTGATCAGATATCAGTGTGATATCAGTTCCAGTTTTGAATACTATCGACAAGTATAGATCCTGTTTTCCTGTTTTTGCAGTTGGAGGTACCTCACGATGGTCTTTTCGAAGGGACCCAACCAAGCTTGTTGATTTCGATTTTAAAAATGCACATAATCTTAAAGATGTGAAATAATTATCTGTTATGTTTCGACCTTTTCCTAAATAAGCTTTGACTAATCAAATTTAACATGTTAATAGACATTTTGATTTGCTGGTCTGATGTTATCTGCTCCAGTGTAAGGAAATCTGTTTACATAACATGTTAATAGACATTTTGATTTGCTGGTCTGATGTTATCTGCTCCAGTGTAAGGAAATCTGTTTACAATATATTTGGAGTCAACGCCGGCAAGAAGACAGAATTTTATTCCAAATTTATCTGGCTTACTTGGGATATACTGTGTAAATGGACATCTTGCTTTTGAGGGTAAAAGTTGCTCGTCCACAGTTAGATTGGGCCCTGGTTTGTAGTAAGTCGCACTGTTTTCTGTGAATGAATTCCATAGTGAAGATGTAAGAGCAAACTCAAGTTAGTTTTCAATCTTTCAGATTTCAGATCGAATCTCGTGAATTTTAAAATTTTTTTGAAACTATCTCTTGTCATTGTTTGGGGAAAAAATGGGGGACCCCAAATCAACAACCCCAATGAATTCAGGGGAAAGTTTTTTGCACCATAATAGAGACCTCTTGCGTTCATAATGAACATTAACGATCTCCCAAACTCCATCAATTGTCATATTAGACTCTTTGCAGATGATTGCGTCATCTACCACACGGTGCACAACGAATCTGACCAAGCATTTCTCCAAAATAACCTCAACATTGTCTCTCAATGGTGCTCGTCCTGGCAATTACCCCTTAATTCTTCAAAAACAGTTTTTATGAGAATTACTCGCAAAAGACTTCCCTTCGTTTCTTCTTACACTATCAATAAATCCTTGATCACCGAAATTTCCAATTATAAATATCTGGTTGTAATTATTTCTGCCACCCTCCGTTGGAATCTCCATGTCTTACCTCTTTCATAAGTGTCTCCAAAAACTCTTTTTTTTTTTTTTTCTTCATCTGAACCTCAAAAACTCCACCTGTCACCTCAGACATCTCTGCTTCCAAACCTACATCCTTCCTCTACTCTCATATGCCTGTGAAATCTGGGCCCCTATGCTCTCTCCATTATAGACAAATTAGAATCTATTCGAAATCAATCCGCCCGCTTCATTCATTCTTAACTGTTGGTCATCCTCTGCCTCCGTCACCGAGCTCAAGCACCAACTCAATATGCAACCACTTTTTACCCGTAGATATATCTCTCAGTTATCCTTCCTTTTTAAAATTCTCCACGGTCATTTTCATATCGACACCTCGAACCTTCTAACTCTGGCTTCATACTTTTCAAAAAGAATTAACCATTCACAAAAATTGAAACCCATCTTTGCATCCACAGATTGTTTCAAATTTAGTTTCTTTCCTTGAACAATAACCGACTGGAACAACCTCCCGCCAAACATTATTGATTGTGAAACAGTTTCCAATTTTCTTTGTGACATCAATCATCTCTGTCTAATTTCATCACCGCATTCCCTTGTATAGGCTTTGGCCAACCAATATTGAATAAATAAATAAATAAATACCGTTGCATCCACTTCAAACAAAGAAACTGACCAAGAATTTTCATTTAGACGACGATGGGCTTCAGCTTCTGTACATTTCTGTATATGTCCCATCAGTTTATCCTCTGAAAATAATATGTCACGAACTCAGAACACACTCATTTATGTTTTTATGACGCATAAAATGTGTGGGGCCTTGATTTCCTCTCAGTATATTTTGCGATCCTCAACGTCCTAAAGTTGAAAAAGGTTCTTTGATTTTCCATATGCTCCCATCTGCTTCAGTTTCTTAGATCGTTTCTGTGGCTTTTCAAAGAGGTATAACGAGTAACTTTTCTCACGATTTTATGTTTCTTGTTTCTCAATGGCGTTCTATTTTCTACCAACTGAGGCACCAGTGGAGAAATAATTTTATTTTGATTTAAATCTTCATCAGAACCGCTACTTTCTTCTCCACAGTTCAGCATAGGGTAGATCTATGCTCTTTTGCACTTTCATCATCACTGCTTCTAGAGTGAGTTTCTCTCATCTAATCTTTGCATCTCCTGAAGTATTTCTTCTTTAGTAAATATACATTTTCTTGTCATTTCTAAACTAACTGTTTGAAAAGATCACATACACTCAAATTTTCTACGTCCCAAAATAAACAATTTATCGAATAATATGGCATGAATGCTTGACAAAAACCAAAAATGACACACCTGCTGATGACACTTGCAGATAAGAATGAGGGGAAAAGAAAGGTCACACGCAAGGTCAAATGAAAAAAAAAGACTTTTTGAAGGATTATAATCTACTTAGAAATCAATTGTGATGATGATAGTAGTATTTACCGCATAATGTGCTAGAATATAAGGAAGGACACTATGACCCCCTTCTGTTTTTCTAGGTATATCCGCTCGTAGCTTCGTTGTTAAAAAGATAACTAAAAAAGCTTTGGTATACAATAAGAACATGCTAATTCAGGAAAGTCTGGAAATTTCAGGTGATTCGGTTTATTCTTAGCAGAGATGTGTAAGCTTAAACAGTGTGCAGGGTCATAAAGACCACCGTCCGTCTTTCTAGTGTTAATATTTCGTCACATTGATAAATGGAACTTGCAAATGCGGATTATGCGATATCATTTTGTCTTGAAGTAACCAAGATTTTTATCTACGGATTTATGAACAAGAAATATAATGTATAAAGCGCAGGTTAACTCATCTATTCGAGAGAAAGTGACCATGGTGTGTTGGTGACGGAAAACAAATTGGTATACGTAGGTTTACCATATTTTATCGGTGGAAATACGAGAGATAGATATCCTAAATAAACAATTGCTTATTGCTAGGCCGACCATATTTGCTCGAGAAAAATACGTGAAATTGGGATTCGAAATACGGGACAATGTCAATTATCGCTAAATGATGCCAAAAATAAGTGAAGTCGCTAACTCGTGCTAAAATCACAGAAAAGTAGTCAATCATGGGAAATAAAGTGCCACTTCAAATTGCAATGAATTAAAAAAAACATGACAAATGTGTGAGATGAATATTCTTGTTTTTAATGAGGCTTTTTGGATCACGTGGATATTTCCCTCTCTCTTGAGGGACATACACACTGTAGGCAAGGTAACCAATATTGCGACTTCCTGCACAACTCATGAAACACATAAATCAAAATTAAAGAAACGTAGAAATATGAACTTTTTTTTTTTTCTTTTTCATGGGCGCTAGATATTTCGAAAATTTTCTTGAAGCTCAAGTTATTGATTTGCCTGCTTTTGCTTCAAAAAATGCTTGATTAAAGCTGCAGAATTTCTTCAATGTAATTTATGGGCCCATAATTAATTTCAAAACATCCTAAACTATATGGATTGATGTAATTTTGATATTTTAAGACAATACAGAGACATATATTTTAATTTTCATGCTTGAGAAGATACAAATAAAATGTTGAAATCAATGTTATTGCATTAATATCCGGCTAATTATTTTATATTTAATTTTCTGGGCTTCATATTTCTAAGCAAACTCAATATTTCGAAAATCGAGAATTCAATTTTTAAAATTATTGATGTGACTGAAAACCATATTAAATTTCCGCATTTCTACAGTAAAATCAGCAATTTTAACATTGATTTCTAGGGGGTTTCTAAACAAACATCCTGTGCTTGTCCCTCCGAGTGATCATGATTATGATGTCTATTCCAAAAGCCTGATTATCGTGATGTAATTTCTAAGTTGGAAAGATAACTTTAATCGTTGATTTGAAGAATAAAAAGGTCAAGTTGGCTTCGTTGAAAATGTGAAAACCCGGGAAATTTTTGCAAAAAAAGTCAGACAGCCAAAAAAACCAGAAAAACTTATGTTAAATGTTTTATTTTGTTATGTTAAATGTTTTATTTTGTTATGTTAAATGTTTTATTTTGTTATGTTAAATGTTTTATTTTGTTATGTTAAATGTTTTATTTTGTTATGTTAAATGTTTTATTTTGTTATGTTAAATGTTTTATTTTGTTATGTTAAATGTTTTATTTTGTTATGTTAAATGTTTTATTTTGTTATGTTAAATGTTTTATTTTGTTATGTTAAATGTTTTATTTTGTTATGTTAAATGTTTTATTTTGTGGAATCCATTTTTATCCACTGCAATTCAGAGTAATGCTTTGTTTCCCACCATTGACATTTTTTAGTGATTTCTGCAAAAGTTGGCAACTTTGCTTATATTTGGCGTCATTTAGGGCAATGTCCCGTATTTTACATCCCGAGTTCCCATATTTTTCTCGAAGAAATTTGGTCAGCCTAAATGTGCAATAAAACTTAGAGACACGATTTTTAGTCTACCAAAATTACGTGAATTTTTTGAATAGCAATGAAATCATTTTCCTCAGCTTTGGGGCTTACGTCAGTGGTGAAATAATTGACGTTATGTGTCTCATCAGGCCTGTAGCCAGAAATTTCATTCGAAGGGGGACCACTTTCATTTTGTGGGAAGGGACCAAAGTGATAGAAAAGTGGTTTCAAAACTTTTCATGTCGTGGGGAACTTTTCAGAATTGTTATCATTGAGCACTAATTTTGACAACATTTACACCTTGGTGCCATGTATAAAATACAGTAATTGTTATGAATCTGGTGATTATGCATAATTTCATCTGTTGTGATCAGTGATTATGCATAATAATTTCATCCATTGTGATCGATGATTATGCATAGTAACCGATATAAATCCAGCGATTAAGAGTAATTACCGATATAAATCCAGTGATTATGAGTAATTACCGATATAAATCCAGCGATTATGAGTAATTACCGATTTTTGCCATTTTGTTTACAGTAACATATAAAATGTATTCCACAAACAGCATCCGAAAGCCATAAAATGTTATCAGATTTGAAGTTCCAAAAGGAAATTACCCGCTTAAATTCAGTTGTGATTTTTTTTTTTGACGAATTAATTTTAATTTGATGAAATTGTAATATTTTACACCGCGCCTCAAGAAATCCCTTCTCAAGAGAGCTAAAGGGAACCATTTCCGGGAAAAAAATCAGAAAATTCTGTGAAATTTTAATATTTTATACCGCCCCTCAACAGATCCCTTTTCACGAGAGCCAAAGGAAAAAGTTTCCGGGAATAAATGACAATTCTGTGAAATTTTATTTTGACGAAAGTGTAATATTTTATACTGTCCCTCAACAGATTTCTTTTCATGAGAGCCAAAGGGAAACGTTTCTGGGAATAAATGACAATTCTGTGAAATTTTAATATTTTATATGTCCCTCAAGAGATCCTTTTTCATGAGAGCGAAAAGGAAATTTTTCTGAAGAAAAAAAAAACGCGTCCATTCATAGGAAATCTATTAAAATTTATAATTCAACAAGAATCTCTTATTTTATTTGGTGCATTTGGCATCCTTCGGCTTATATAATGAAAATTTTGTCAGTGTTTTACAGACGAAGAATTTCATACTTCATCTGAAACAACCAGGCATTGTATAGAATTCCTGGATTTCATACTTTGCCGGTAACATATATAATTGAAAATGAATTACTTCAGTTTTTTTAAGGTTAGGAATTAAGGTTTTTGCATTTTAAACAGTTTGAAATTATTGAAATATCAGATTCAGTTTTAATGTCACTTCCATTTATTTCATTTTTAGCTACATTGATGTAAATGTAGAAGGGCTAAGGAGGGTTTTTGAAATTCGACCTCTATAAGGGTATCATAAAGGGTTTAAAAGTAACAGAGAAATCATGCCATGTCGAAACCACTGGATCTATTATGAAATTTGCTCAGTAGTTTTATTTCATGATTAAAAGACTCATTAACTAATTTATTATCTATTAATTTCTACCACCAAATTTCTCTGCCTTTCGTAAAGATAGAAACACACGCAGAGGAGGCATTACCCTTGTTTTCAACAGTTCTATACCCCTAATTGAAATCCCTCTTGAATCAAATATTGAAATTGTCGGTGCCGAATGGCATCACAACTGCACTCCCATTGCAATTTTCTCCCTTTACATACCCCCTGCCTCGGACCCTCACTACTTCATCGAACTTGAAACAATACTGGACCGATTTCATAATTCACATCTTCTAATTATAGCTGGTGACTGGAATGTACCCGGTATAGATTGCCATAAAATGCAGTCCCTCTCGGGAAACCATGGTATTAACAATAGAGTTCTCGACATTTTCCTCAAATTTAACCTCGTCCAAACCATCTTGGAACCCACAAGAATATCCAATCACTCAATCTCCACATTAGACCTAATTGCAGTTTCCAACAAAATTCCGGTTTCCCATTTTTCAGTTTTTGATGGCTGTTCCGACCACAAAATCCCTTTTTTAGATTTCTTTCTTCATCATACCATCCCTCCTTTTTATCGCGCCAGAAAACTCAACTTTAACAAGGCCAACTACCCTCTCATGCAAAATATCCTTCATACCCACTTTCCAGACTTCATCCCCTCTTCTAACGATATTCAACATCTCTGGAGTAAATTCAAGCTGTTATCGATAAATGCAAAGCCACTGTTCCTACCAAGTGCTTCTCATCTAAAAGTTTCTTTAACCCTTGGATCAACCGTGACATTATCCATCTGAAAAGAAGAATTCGACGTGACGTCTCTAAACTCAAATTTAACAACTCCTCTACACTCAGAAACAAAATCTCGATCTCCACTCAAAACCTCAAAGATCTTATTTCTCGTCACAAATCCAACTACCTATCCCACTCATTGCTTACCTATCTCAAAACAAATCCCTCAAAATTTTGGAATTTTCTCTGCCCTAAATCAGCAGGTACCTCCTCGCTCAAAACTTCCAGCTCGGACCTAACCTCTCCCCTTGATCTTGCCTCCGAATTTAACCGGGTCTTCTCTTCTGTTTTTTCCTCTGATCCTACACCCCCCCCCCCCCAATACGTCTTTTTTGATTCACTTCATTACTCCTGTCCCATCTCCTTTTCTAAAGCCAGTCTCTTGAATCTTCTAAAAAAACTAAAACCCCACTTTACTGGCCCTGATGGGATCCCCAATTATATCCTAAAATTCTGCGCCGATGAAATTTGCAACTATCTCCTCATTATCTTCGTCTCACTGAATACTTCTAATCTACCCAATGACTGGAAAATTAATAAGATAATTTCCATCCATAAAACTGGTTCACTGTCCCACCCTCTGAATTTTAGACCCATTGCAATCACCTCCTCTTGCTGCAAGCTCTTTGAACACATAATTGCCAAGAATATCTGTGCCCACCTCGATTTGATTAACTTTTTCTTCCCTAACCAACATGGATTTCGATCATCGTTATCTGTATCTACCCAATTAACACTTTTCATACATGACTTAACAGACTCCATTGACAAAAACCTCCAATCCGATATCATTTTCCTAGATTTTTCCAAAGTATTTGACAGGGTGCCCCATATAATAAACGTCTAAAACTTTCAAACCTTGATCTAAATGTTCAACTGCTGAAATGGGTGGAGGCCTTCCTTATTAACCATAGCCAGTTTGTCTCGTACAAGAACCAGAACTCCCCTTTCCTTCATGTCAAATCTGGCACACCCCAGGGCTCGGTCCTCTCGCCATTATTATTTCTAATTTACATAAATGATCTACCCGACTCCATAAACTGCAGCATCAGACTCTTCGCTGATGACTGTGTCATCTGTAAAACAGTGTTCAATCTTTCCAATCAAGAATCTCTCCAACACAACCTTAACATTATTGCCAAATGGTACTCAACCTGGGAATTACTCCTCAATTTCTCAAAAACTGTTTTTATGAAAGTTACCCGTAAAAGAATCCCCCACGACTTCCCCTATTCTATAAATGACTCTTTGATCTCTGAGGTTTCCCATTATAAATACCTGGGCATTATAATATTTTCCGATCTCTGCTGGAACCTTCATGTTGATTATATCTTAATAAATGTCTCCAAAAACTCTTTTTCCTTCGCCGTAACCTAAAATACTCCACCCGTCATGTTCGTCACTTGTGCTACCAAACATATATTCTCCCTGCCCTCTCCTTTGCCCGTGAAGTCTGGGATCCTCACACCCAAACCAACATAGACAGTTAGAATCTATCCCAAATAAGTCCACTCGTTTCATTTTTAACTGTTGGTCTTCATCTGTCTCCATAACGGAACTCAAGCGCCAACTTAATATCCAACCGCTCTCCTCTCTTCGACTTATCTCTCATTTAACTTTTCTTTACAAAATCCTCCATGGGTTTTTTAATATTGACACCTCCAATATTCTAATCAAACCTTCACATTTCTCTGTTAGACTCAATCATTCCCAAAAATTACAGCCTATCTTTGCCTCTTCAGATTGTCACAAATTTAACTTTTTCCCAAGAACTATTATCGACTGGAACAACCTACCATCAAACATTGTAGATTTCACTACAATTTCCGAATTCTCTTGTACCATCAATCGTCACTTTCGCCATACATAAATTCCGCATCCTCTTGTATAGGCCTCGTCCAATTAATATTGAATAAATAAATTAGTTAATTAAAGAGGGACTTTTCGAATTGGCACCTCTAAAGCCCTGTTTACATAATAAAATATCCCAGGAAGTTACCCGTAAGATGGATTTTCACTACAACCCATTTACATGGCATTTAGTTTATACCGGTATTCCCCCTCTTTTTTCACTGGTTACATGGGTTGAATGGAAGTCGTTGGTTCAAGATGGCTGATGAAGGAGCTTACAGTAGTTTTCGTGGCACAAAGGATTATGGGAGAGGAGGTTGGAGTCCTACAATTATTCCGCAACAAAGGTGGGACTCTTTTGACGGATCTTCGTCCCTCCTTTTTTTCCCCATGAGGGAAAAAACTTGCCATGCAGTTAATAATCACCAAAGCGACCCCCAATCTTGCGCATGTAAACAGGGCTTAAGGGGTCATAGGGCGGTTCAAAGGTTATACGAGACAATCATTGCCAAGCCAAAACCACTGAAACTATGAATATGAAATTTGGTCAGTAATATGTTATTTAATGTAGATATCTGCAATGGCAGGATTTCTGAAAATTCAAACTCCCGAAGGGGGGTTCATGAGCTAATTAAATGTCATATGGGAGCATTTCTCAAACTTTCTGAACCTCAGGACCGGCAAGAAAGTCTGAAACACATTGACGGACCACTCGTGTCTCATGTTATGGGAATTCCTGGAATTTTATTTGCTCCAATTTTTTTGTATATTTGTGTCCCATATTTCCAGTTTATTTGAATTTTTAATGTTTACTAAAGTACTGAGTACAATGCATTTTCATAGTATATAAATTATATTATGATGGTTATTATAATATTGTATTATGATTAGGCCTAGAGATACGTAAATTTCGCAAAAAAAAATTTAAATCAAATTTGGCATTTATTTGCAGAAAAAAAATTCAGATAAACATTTTTGCATTTATTCACAATGACAAATTCAAAATGAAAAATTTCACATTGGTTCACAAAAAAAAGAAAAAATTTTCCAACTATCTTTGGTACTTTTTCCCAACACTGTGGTTCTATCATTATTTGATGACAATGTTCGGACAGCAGTTAAGACAAATATGGATCAATTTATGCTGGTAGAAAACAAAGGTAAAGAAGAGGAAGAAAAAAATCAGCTGATGAAGTACATTCTGCACCCAAATGATTTTTCATTCTTTACTTTGAATTCTGTCTTTTGTAACTGCTGGTACAAAAACATTCTCCAGTAGAGTTTCTATCAGCACCAATTTCCTCATCAATGTTCCTTCAACATGGAAAGATGATCCTAGTTAGAAAAATGTATTTGAAAGACTTGAGAAAACAGTTGTTGTGAATGAGACGTTGCAGAAAGAGGTGCCAGGGTTACAATAACATTCTCACAAAAGATGAAACTGAGAAACAATTTGTTTTTAGGTCATAGCCGGAAACTGCAAAAAATACCTAACTAAATCCTTTCTTAAGGAAATATAATGTTAAATATTTGTTCATTCATATTATATTGATTCCAAAAAATTATTCCTGTAAATAAA
This sequence comes from Pholcus phalangioides, assembly GCF_987345545.1. Classification (NCBI taxonomy): domain Eukaryota; kingdom Metazoa; phylum Arthropoda; class Arachnida; order Araneae; family Pholcidae; genus Pholcus; species Pholcus phalangioides. The sequence goes on along the minus strand of NW_028301610.1, from coordinate 30,429,289 downwards.
AATGTGTTTATCTTATTAAAGTTGTATGGTTTATTAAAAACCTTAATATTTCTCGAATTTTTCATGTTGTTTAAGGTATTTTTAAATCGACTTTTGGGTAATTTGATTCAGAATGTTTTTAAATCTGGGTAGTTTCTTTCTTTAAGACTATTTGAAAACACATGGTGCAAAGCAATGTTTCCCAACCTTTTTGATATCACAGACTCCCCCCTCCGTAGAGAATGTCTATTTCAAGGTGCCACCCCCCCCCCCAAAGATAAAAAATGTATTGTTTTATTGCTTTTTATAATTTGCATAACACGAGAAATTGAATTAATAAATTACAATGTAACAGCACTAAATACATGCAATGGTAGCGAATAAAAATGATCTCACGGACCTCATACAAAGTACTCATGGACCCCAGGTTGAAAAACACTGGTGTAAAGCAAAAATTCTCTAGAATACTTTCTTATTAGTCTCTCAACATAAATCAATGTATGGTCATTCCTATTAACTCTTTGATGCATTTGAGAAAAGTGACAGAAAAATTCAATCTCGACCTATGACATGATTGCATCTGATTTTGAAAATATTCTGATGGGAATTTCAGAGAGTAACTGCTTGTAGCAGATGCAGGGCTGCAACTAGGGGGAGCTGGCGGGTCTCATGCCCCGGACACTGGACCAGAGGGGGCCCAAATTTTATTCTCAAACCTCTCCTTCAACATTACAAGGGTGCACCAAAATGTGAACTTGCCCCGGGTGACCAAGCATCTAGTTGCAGCCCTGAGCAGATGCAATAGTTTGAATGACCGCAGTGCCATTTATCTATGAAATTTGTGACCGTATTAAATTCAGAAAAGCTTCTAAAAAATCTAATTTTAATTTAAGATAAATATTGTGCTTATATTATGTTATTTGTTACTATAATCATATTTCCTATTTTAGGCATATTCTCACACACAATAAACAAATGCTGAGGGATGAGTGATAGCCGTCATTTAGGAACTTCTCCCTCCCTTGGAGAAGTTGAACACATCTCGTATCTCTCTGAGCATATTGGAGTTCTTTATAATAATGAAGATTATAGTGATATCACCCTTATCATAGAAAGTACACGAATACCTAGCCATAGAGTTATTTTGGCTAGCCGTAGTGAATATTTCAGGTAATCTTTTTATTCATGATAATTAAAAAAACTATGTACTCTAAGAATTTTTGGTATGATTTCTGTTTTTTAATGCAGTTGAACACTTGATATTCAAAGGTTTGGACTTTTTGTTTTTACAGGTTTCCCCCCATATTTTCTGAAATGTTTTCCCCCACATTTATAACAATAAAAAATATAATGCGCAACTTATGTGTATGAGATGAATGCTTATTTCACAAATCTGACAAAAAAAAATTGATGGTCTTTTTAAAACAGAAGATAGAAACTTTTGTAGAATTAAATCTTTTTATGCTATTCCATTATTAATTATTCATATTAGGGCTAATTAGAACAGGATCTACAAGTCAATTTCAAATAGTTGTGCTTTCATCCATAACCAGGATTTAATCGTAGACTTAGCGAAGTAGGAGAAAGCATTTCTCTAACCATTCAGCAGCATGCAACTTTATAATTACACCAGTAATGCCACTGACATGCTATAATTGAACGTGTTCTAAATAGGTGTTTACTCTGTGTATTTTAAGAAACATCAGTCATATAATCATTACTTACCAAACAAAATACTTCGCTCATCGTTCAGTTATGATTCCCTTGAAACTCGCCGTCTCAGGGCCCTTACTAAGTTTTTTTGTAAAAATTCTTCACTTTTATATTGATGCACCTGATATTCTAAACCTTATTACTTTTTATTGCCCACAAATCAATCTTAGATGCCAGAATATTTTTTATGTTCCTCCATATCGTTCTAATGTTTTGAAAAATTCTCCATTGTACCAATTTCTAATATGCAGTAATACTGATGATGTATATTTTTAAATTTTTATTTTGTATATTCATATGTTTTTATCTTTATCTTGTATTCATATATACAAACTGTAACTGGGCTTTTGCCTGTAGTTTGTATTTTTTTAAATAAAAAAAATAAATAAATAATACATCAAATACCTGAAATTTTTCTTAAAAGGTTTCATATATAAAAATTTTGTTTACACATCCCGAGAGATTTCCCCCCAAAGTTTTTTTCCTCTCTTTACAATGATACCTTGTCTAACGAAGATAATTAGTTCCAGAATCACACATTCGTAAGCCAAAATATTTGTAAGCAAAATAAAATTTTCCATAGGTTTCTATGTAAAATCATTTGATTAGTTCTAGGTACTCTTCAGAATTTCAAAGTAATTTTTATACAGCACTATAAAACGAAAACTGACCCTGAAGGCTGAGATAAACAACTTCATAATTGTGTGATAGAGAGTTTAACAGAAGATGAAAAAAGAATATATTTTTATTTTACGCTATGCCTACGGGTTCTTGACCCTTAGTGGGAAAAAATGTGTAAGGTAATAGGCTTTATTTCTCTCACACACATGGAGATAGGATAAGTTCCTAGAATGTCCAGACTATTTAGTTTGATATTAAATCTTCATTCAGAACCAAGACTTTTTGTTTTAACTGCTTTGCTTACAAGTGATTGGCAAGAAATTCAGATGATTCCTATTTAATGGATCTGCAATAAATATGGTAACCTTGTCCTAACCACATGGTCAAAAAAGGGGAAGAAAAAAAGAAAAGAAAAAAAAACAAATGAAAGGAAAACAGCATAATAAATAAGTTGATTAAAAAAAGAGTACGTACAAAGTAGATTTCTCTTTTTACCTTCACCCTACCTCTATTCCCTTTTGCTCATATATACATATAGTAGAAGGATACATCACATGGAAAAAAAATCACTATAATAGGAGTATAGAAATAAACCAAAGTAAAAAGAAAAACTTTTTCTCGTAAGGATTACAACAAAACTTGGGGATGATTAGGATAGAGGAAAGAAAACAGAACTTGTGGGAATTTATTCCACTGCCATTTGAACACAATATCACTTCGTTGATCGTAAAGTGGTTAATGCATTTTCTGTTAGCTAAATCATTCTTTTACAAGAAATGGCACAAAAGCTTTCTGGAAAAAAAAGACTTATTTGGAAAGCAATTTTGAGGTGAAAGTAACTTAAACTGGTTCGAGAGTGACAATTACACTCATTATATTCATTTTTATTGCCAGGAAAATTTAGCTCACAATGTGGCTGTTTTATGTTAGTTTGTGCATCCATATCTGAAAAAAATATTAGCTTAATCCATATTCAAATTAACAGAGGTAGCCAAATGCAGAAAACAATCTTTGTTAGCCGAAAAATTTCTAAGCTGAGCTGTTCATTAGCAGAAGTATCATTATACTTCTACAGGGTGTCTACCATCACAGAAAAATCACGGAATGAAAAAAAGGTCACGGAAGTTCCAAAGAAGTCACAAAATTCGCTGCCTGGCAGTCGAATGGTTAGGGAACTAGCTTTTTACTGTGCAGGTCTGGGTTCAAATCCCGGTTCGGCATGGATGTTTACTAACACTAACAAATTCCCTGGACGGATTTTGCTGATCCCTTGGGAATACGTGAGGATCACATTATTAAAAAAAAAAAAAAATTTGAGAAAAGGTCAGTTTTTTTTATTTTCCAAAGATCTTTTTCTAATTTTTTTCCCTAAAATCTAGACTTTGCTGAAAGCTGTGGCAATTCAATATTTTTTCTTCTCTCTCTCTCTGAGGTTTCTTTTTTAATTTTTTTTTTTGCCCTGCAGAGACGGATAGGTAAGTAGCAACAGAAAAAAACAATGTCAATGTGTAGTCACCCTACATGGGAGCAGACATTATATGGGTGGGGCAGCAAAGCTATTTAGCCTGGATGAACAAAAAAAACCCTTTTCTTTCTTTGCTTGTCGGGACCTTTCAACATCTGTAATATTAAGCAGTGTTCTCAGGATCGCGTGATAATTCTTGGGAGGGGGGGTTGACTGCAGGATAGTTGGGAGTCCTCTTGGGAACAATATTGGTTTTCCCTAGGAAGGACATGACACCCCCCCCACATCATGGAGCAGGGCTGTTGGATCTTTGGCAGGTTGGCAAGCCAGAGTTTTCATGGGGTGGGGGGAGGAGCTCTATAGTGAATTTATAGCATGAAAAACAAACAATGATGGTGATTATCTGGGTCCTCTGGGCTGCAACCCTGTTAGTCCCATCCTTGTGGGGGCTAGGTGAAAAGACAAGTGGGTATCGTTACCAACTAGCTATAGCAAATGACGAATTCATGCAGTATATGCATGTGATAGAACGAGAGAGTTCAAGAGAAGACAAACATCAGACTCATTCACCATTAATTGTGTTGGGACACAACATTTAGGCTGAATTTAAAGGAATACTGCAGTGTTTCTAAAAGTGTGTCGCAGCTTTTAGAAGCAGCTTGGCAAGCTGGAAATATGGATTTGTACGTCTATTTAAGCTTCAAAGTCGTTCTTTTTTATGGGAAAATATCTGTCGACCTTTTTTGGGGAGCCACCGATGAACCATGAATTACACAAGGGAGGCAGCTGACAAAAAGAGAACCATTGGAATATGGTTACAAGCTTGTGATCTAGACCGACATCAAAGCATGATGATAGAGCAAATAACAAGCATCTAATATCGGACTTCGAAAAATATGAATGAGAAAAGGAATATGTGAAATCCTTCTTTCGGAAGGGCCCTTGGTTGGTCTGGTGCAGTGTTTCTCAATCGCCAGGCCGTTAGTGGTTTACTGTTTCTTTTTTACCCATTTATTTCCCATTAATCGTGTGTATGGCTGGACCTTCCAATCAAGAAAAAGAAAACCATGCTGTAGGATTCCAAATATTGAGAATCACTGGTCTAGTGCCCTCACATCCTGCAGCAAGGCCTCTAAGCAGAGATCTTCGGTTGGCACAGGCCAGATTATTCACGGGCCCCCATATAGTGAATTTATAGTGACAAAAAAAATTCAAAATTATATTGAGTCCCCAGTCTGGAATCCTGTCATCCCCGTACTGTGCCTGGGAACGGGACATTGACTGTCAGAATTGGAAAATTGGCCAGACTGTGTACCGTTACACGATGGTTTCGGCTCTCGTATATAAGAAACGTTTAATCTAATTTTGTTATTTTACCTGTGCCGATATGTTTTCCCTGTGCACGTCAATGCAGTCAGTAAAGAAATGGACTCTAGCGCACATTCTATTTAGATGCATTTTTTTTGGATACACATCCCTGTCTGGTGATGCAAAGGGCCCTGGGTTGGTCTAGTCAGGGCTGTCAGGATTTATTCTCTCTTATTCCAGTAAGAAGGGAAAAACGAACATCACAAAGGTCTGATCTAGTGCAGTCTCTCTCAACCACCGAGCCTTGACATCGGTCAAACCGGGTCGTGAGTGGTTTATTATTTCATTTTTACCCATTTATTTCCCATTAATCATGTGTATGGCTGGGCCTTCTAATCAAGAAAAAGAAATCAACAATGCCGCAGGATTTCAAAGCTTGAGAACCCCATCCAGCAGTAGGGCCCATAAGCTGAGATTTTCGGTTGTGTTCACAGGCCCCCGAAGTCAATTGATAGTGTGAAAAAAAAAAAGTTGAGAATTATTCAGGTCCTTCCCCCCCCCCCCCGGGCTGGAACCCTGTCAGTCCCCCTACTGTGCTTCCCTGTGTGGGTGAATGGCGCACTGTCAGAATTGAAAAATTGGCCGTACTATGTTTGTACCTTTGCACGATGGTTTTGGCTCATATATAAGAAATGTTTCTTTTAATTTTTTATTTTACCTGCACCAATATGTTTTGCCTGCTCGCGGTAATGCAATCAGTAAAGAAATGTGCTTTCATTTGTGCACATTCTATTAAGATTGCATTATCTTCTGATGCATATCCCTGTCTGGCGAAATGTGTCGATTCTGATGGCAAACTGCTGATTTTGACAGGTGGTGCTGATCATTAAACCGATCGGACAAACTGCTCGATCACTTACATTTCAACATTGTTCAGCTCTTTTGCTCTGTTTTGAGCCCACTATTACTATGCGTCACAGTGCAACTCGGCTGTTGTGCACTTGGCTTAATATCGATCAATAGTGTGTTCAGTGGTTTGCATGCGCAGGACGAGTTTACAACTTGCACGGGCACGTCCGTGGACCTTGTTTTGGAAATTTTTGCCGTAGGTGCGGAAGGAACTCTGATAAGACAAAAACATGGAAGGGGAGTCTAGGGTTGCCAGACATCCATCTATATGACCCACAAGGGGCATATGCTGGGATGGGTTGCATTGAATATTCATGATCTACTCAGGGCTTGGGCGACCTCGCAAAGTTGGTTGAAGGCATGGATGGGGATTAAAAAAATTACTGGCATAGGCAGAAGAGCAAAAGGTGGACATGTGCCCTCCCCTTTCCATTTGAAAAACAACCTGTAGCTGTGTATGCTTTTTCTGGGGCAGCTTATGTGGTTTGAGTCCTTAGGGTCTAGTTCCTATGGGGGTGTTGTATTTAAAGCTTTAAATTTAAAAGTTTTTTAAAAATTAAAAAAAATTTAATCTTTTTTATTGTGGTTGGAGGGAGTTGCCCCCCTCCCCACCCCCCATCATGGTGAAGCTCAACATTCATCACAGAGAGGCTTCATGTCAATGTTGGCATGTCTGTATGTGTGTATATGCATTGCCATCATGTTCTACCGAAAGTTTCCAAGGATTAAAAATAATTGATTGCTTATCAAGTGTTTTTATTTCGCAAATTCATTCGCGTTCCCCTTTTTATTAAGACCCCTTATTTTATTAGCCCAAACCTCCCTAGATGGTCACTACTCACAGTTTGAAATCGCTGATATAAGAAAACATGTCGAATAAGAAAAGGTCACAGAAAAGTCCCCAAAGTGTCTCAGAATTTTGGTATTTGGTAGACCCTGTTCTGTAAGTCTTTCTCTTTTTTTTTTTTTACTTCCTCCTGCCGTTTACCATAATTGTGCTATTTAGAAACCTTGAAAAGTGAAGTGGTATTACTACTTTTAGGTACAAATTAGTTGGTATAACTTGATGGGGGGGGGGGCTGTTCAAGAATATATACACTTTTACACTCTTCGGGCAATGCAAAGATAATTTTTTTATTTGGAAGCATGACAAAAAAAAATTCAGTGTAGTACCCTCTTGTTAATCTGGCACATATCAGACCAGGGTGTATCCAGATTACTGGAAGTCAATTGAAAAGGCCAATTTAAATAATATAAACTTTTGCGCAAAGACACACAGTGGCATGTTGTCCTTTTCTAGGTAGAAGAAAACTCGCCTAAAAATGCTATATTACTGGCCGTGCAGACTAGTACACTGCTGGATTATGGAGAGTCTACTGTACAAAAATATTTAATTTTCAATCAATCTTTGTAGCTTTACCCCAGAACATTTTTTTTTTCTTAACATTAGAACTGCTATATATAAACTACCGGAAAAAAATTCTACATCTTGGAAGGGTATGATGCCTTTATTCGGAAATTTTGAAGACTTATAAAGTAGAAAAAAAGATGCAATCTCACATAGATGCTTTTGTCAAAATTTAATTGCCTCTAAACTGCAAAAATGTTTCCCGTAACTGAGTGGACATCATTGTAACAGAGTGCACAGAAATGTTTACTGAGGGAAAGATATCTCATATATTCTAAATAGCCTATGCAAATACTTTCATTTTCTCAAACATTATATACAAAATGTGATAGGTGACCCAGAGACGACTCTAACCTTAAAAAAATGTCCACCCCATGAGAGGAAATTCAAAATACTCACATTTCCCCCCCCCCTTCCAGTTTGAATTTTGGTTTGGTAAAATTTTTAAAATTTGGTCAAAGCGGACACTGGCCTTGCTCAGCTGTATACAGTAAAACCTGTCTTCAACAGAATCGCAAGGGACCATGATTTTTTTTCCGTTGAACACAGGTTTCTGCTTAATAAAGGTTCAAATGATATGTGTAATATTATTAATATTATGTAACAATTTCATGTGTGATTGAAATAAAATAAAAATAAACTAATTGAAAAGATAAAGTAAATAATTAAGAAATAGATAAAATAAATAAATAATTAGTCTATAGTAAAATGGTAAAATATAGTCTATATCATATAGTCATACCGAATAATAATGAAATTTTAAGAAAATGATCAGTGGGCATTGAAATTTTATTTAACACATTTATCAAACAATCATTTTATACTTTTAAATTTATAACTTTTAATGTACTCTGTGGTTATAAAGCTCGGCTTCATTAGGATCTTCAAATACAACTGATCTCTTATTTCATCTATGTCCTTATTTTCTGGAAAGGTATAAAAATTCATTATTTAGGCTTTATCAAGATATTAAACAGATAATAAATCCTTATTAATCACTTGTCTGATAATTTGCATTATTGGTTTTTGTTCTCTTCATAATAAACCAGCACCCCACACACACAGCCTTCTGACATCTTTCATAAAGTTTGAATAGTTATAGATTTGTGTCAGATCTTCAAGAAATTTTTCTTTGGCTATGGGAGTTTAATGTAATTTTCGCATATTTATTTTGTGGCAACAAAATAAATAGTTCAACTATTTTCTTAATTAAGATTTCTACTATTCTACCTTGAACATGTTTTCATTTTGCCCTTGAGCTCTGTATTACCCTTTCATTTACAGCTGAGATTAACGAGGGCAAGGTAGTCAGTATATGGCTCGTTTTGAACTACATTAAGTAAAAAGTAAATTGAGTAAAAAAAATCTTACAAGTTCAATTATATGTTTGGCAAAATAGCTCCTAGCAACTAAGAGTTAGTTAAGCCTAATGCTATGACCACTTTACCCCACATTGTTTAAATTACTATAAAATATGAAGTATAATGATTACAACTTACCAGTGCATGGAATAGTGTTCTTGAGATACTTCTGGAGTGCCCTGTACAGCCAATCTATAAAAAGTTTTAGCAACTAAAATGGTAGAGAGAAGTTATTCAGGAACTCAAAAAATGGAACCCGAGCTTCAACAACAAAAAAAATGTTCATTTACACTAAAATGTTGCTTGGCATTATATTTTAGGTGAAAAACTTTGCTACTAGCAAGTGAAAGTTAAAACAGAAATTTGGTAATAATATCAATTGAAATTCTTAAGTTATGCCATTTTATGTTCAGTATAATCATTTTACCCCACCTGACCACTTTACCCCACTTGATCAATCTAATTACTAAATACTCTATTAAAGTTATGACAGTATCTATATAAAATTTTAACCTGCACTGTTTTTCTTCTAAAATAATATTTACATTCTTTTTAACTTTCAAAAACTTTTAATTAGGGTGTCAGTATCTGTCATGTGTCATGTTGGTGGTCCAACCCCTTCGGGTAAATGGCTTACATCCCACCAGGGACAGAGCCTGGACCATGACTGGCCTTTCAGTATCTGTCATGTCAGGTTATTTACACATTATCGTCTGTGTTTACATAATCCTCAGCATCAGAGAAGTAACTAGGAATTTTGTGAGGGAAAAAAAGCAACATAATTTTGCTGCCCCTACCACATCCAATGGAAAAAAAATTGTAAAATCATAATCATCGTAAAATTTGATTTCATAAGTCTTTTTGGTCCCATCTAAAATTTGCCACCCCCCCCCCCCCTAAATTTTGCCACCAGTGCAGTTGTCCTATTTGCCTCTTTCTAATTAATTCCGGCCCTGCTCAGCCTTTTGATCATGGAATGCACACAGCTTGCATACAATTTTGTAATTCTTGCATATTGTTTGGAAATCCAACACTTACCCTGATTTCTTCCGTGGAAAAGCCTGCTTTTCCGAAAAAGTTTATTACAATGTCATCTGTTGCATTGCTTGAGTTTTTGGAAGATGTAACAGTCGACAAAATAGCCTAAATTATTAATTTTTCATTATAAATTTAAATGATTGATGCAAACATATATTTTGAAGCATATCTCCATGTACTATGATTTGATGTCTATATGGATGGAAAAAAATCTTAATTATTTATGGTAATGATGTAACAGAGTGAACATTCCACAGTTATAAATCTGGTGCTAAAGACATAACATGAATCTTAAATACAAATACAACACCACAACAGGCAAAATGCCGAGCGAGGTGGCTGAGAAAAAGATGCCCATAACAAATATGGATGCCATATATTTAAAAAATAAAGCAACCCAATTAAAAATGTAATTAGAAACATTATAAACAATATATACACATGATAAAATATTATACAAAAAATAGTAATTATAAAATAGTAATAATAAAATTAAGTAATATTTCAAATTCAAAACACATTTGATCAAGCATCAAAAGTGAATCTTTTAATGAGCTCAAAAGTGTTATCAGATTTAATCTGATATAAAAATATATTTCCCAAATGACCATATCAGAGTAGACGTTTTAAGATGGGAAAATTTTCAGGATGCAAACAAAAAAATAGTTTTTCATAAGAAAATTTTTTTTTCTTCAAAATTTTGTCAGTTTTATTTATCTATGGCTGGGATTACACCATAAAAGTTTCATAAAAGACCTTTTACAAAATTTGAAAGAAACAACCAATGAAATCATCGGGTGCATTTGCTCAAATAACCAATATATGCTTAATGGTTGAATTTTTCAAGTTTTATAAAAGATCTTTTATCAAACTTTTACAGTTTAATCCCGGCCTAAGGCATATACATAATTTGATTCCAAGTTGGTTTAACACCATTCTTGGTTTAACATTTTTTTCAAGGTGGCAGCCAGATTTTGAGGTTTTACTACAAACAATAATTTTTAAAAATAATTAGATACCATCTGAAACAAATTAAAAAATACCAATGAGAAAGAATTAAATGAAGAACTAGAAAAAAATTAAAATTACTACCAGAATTCTCAAATTTGGTAAAAAAAAATTATATAAAATCTCGGAAAGGGTTTATACACTTTTTTTTGGGAATGACCCGTATGTGAAATCAGCTTATTGTATAAAGGAGTGTGCATTGCAATCACCAAAACCAAAGTATGGTTCACAGGGTTTTGGCAGCATTGTAATCAATCAATCACGTCAAAACGATCCCAGATGACCACAACTAATGAATGAACAAGCTGATCATCAACTCAGACAAATGATACTCAGACAGATTTGCTACTGCATCTCAGCTGACAGTGTGTTATGCCGTAGATAACGTTTTCAAAAGAAAATCGATTAGGGAAAACTATGGATTGATTTATCAGTAAATGTCTAATATAATGTTTCCAACTTAATGGTATTTGTTTTGGTTTTATTACATTGATATGTCAATTCCTCAGTGTTTGTATTGGGTTTCTTTGCAAGCTTTCTTTACTAATAGAATATTTATTGATGAAAGTAGCTAAACATAGATAAACCAGTAAATTAAAGTTTTAGTGAACCTTTGGATTTCATGCGTTTTTGGAAAGCAAATGTCAGTTTGATTCATATAGGTTCATATAGGTGCAGTGAATGAAAGAAAATTTTTTTGAATTTTCTTTAAGAGGGACCCACTTGTACTCAAAAAGTGTATAAATTGTTGAGACCAAACCTAGGTCCCTCGACCCAAGTAAATCAGAACAGAGCAGCATCACAATACTTACTGAAATGTTCATATGGAAAATCGGGAAGAGTTTTTTACATTAAACATATTTTATTTTATTTCTTGAAATTAGTGGGAAAATAACATTTAGTAACACCTAATGTTTACAAATAAATATTTTTATGACAATATGTTTTTAAAGTGTAAAAAGAAAAACACTAAGGAAAATGCCTCTTGTTTAAGGCTTTTTCCCACCTAATACATTTTTATTACAAGGTTTCTGCAAAGATGTTCCTAGTGGGATCTGCTGTAATACTTGAATTAGTATTTGTATCATTCATCAGTATGCTTTTAAATCTATATAATTCAAATTTTCTTAAAGAAAATAGTTTGAATATTATTATATTATTATAGCTGCCAAGTCTCTCAGATTTTCCAGTAGGCTCCTAAATTTTTACTCCATCTCCCAGACTCCCAAAAAGTTCTTACATCTCCCGAATTTTGACCGTGATTGTAAAAAAAAAATTACTTTTAGACGAAAAATTATTCCCAAAGAATTTAGTTGAAAAAAGACTGATGCTTTCGTTTTTAATCCCCAAAATGATGTCAACAAACATAATATAAATTGTCATCACTCTGCCAAATAACAAAAAAGTGTTTCATTTTCAGGAGGAAAAGACAAAATTTGCCAAACAGCCAGTTTCAATTTGACTTTGTGACATCCAAAATTGGCAAGATAACTGGTATTTTATAACATATCCATGTTACGGCCTAGCAGAGAAGCCATATTTAGTTTCAATATAGTTATATTTATTGAATATTTGCCTCTCTCTTTGAGATCAGTCTTGATGATCAAGTTTCATTGATGATCAAGCCGATTCTCACGCTGTTGCCAGATTTGAGATAAGATTGTTTAACTGTTGTGTAATGCAAATTCTGAATTCTGGTATTATTTCTTGAATCTGATTGGATCCAGTGACCCTGCGTCTTCAGGGAAGTTTTCCCTTAAATACTGGTTGCATATTATCCTCTCGCGCTCACTTCTTTGTTTTTTGAAGTATGAAATAGCCCATGATAAAGGTGCCTTGTGGATCTCCGCACTTATCATGATTATATCCTGAACAATGAACAGCCGATGTTGTAGCCACCTTTCGATCGCTGTCTCTGCAGTTCTGTAGAGGTGATCGTATTCAGTGCCATACTTCATTGCTGTTTTGCGATCTCTCAGGGAAAAATCATTGTGCCTATGACGAGATGTGACAGCCGCTTGGGTCAATGCTTGCGGTAATCAGGTTCTCGCATTGTGGTCCTGTGTGAATTGTAGGTGTCAAGAATGGTGACGACTTCACGTGCTTCAACGTGAATGTCACTGACTGTCTAGTCATGTGGATATTTTTCGTGATCATCGTATTGGTGAGACAAATTTCAACAATGACTGATATTTTGACTAAATCTGATTAATGTAAACATTTAAAATTTCCACTCAGTGATTATCATTTCTGGAAATTATCAATCAATTGTTGCTGTAATTAATATAAAATTAATTTAATAAATGTTCATATGGAAAAATTCAGTCACTCCTTATTGTTGCCTGCCAAAACTTGGGAAAACAAAAAACGTACCGGGTATGCAAATGTTGTTGTAATTTGCTTTGGCCATGTCCTGTTTCGAGCCGATGGAGATTTTTTTGTTGATTGATTTGAAAGTATTGATGACAGGTAATTTTTAAGCAACTGGTTGGTGATGATTAGCGACTTGGTGCTGATCAGCAATGGCGTACACCTATGTTTTCCAAAGTGAGGAATATTACCCCCAGGGGTGGGCAATAGATGTTGTGTTTTTAATATAGGATCCTGTGGAAAGATTTGAGTTGTGGTGGGGGGGGGGGCAATGAGAACAAAATTTTTTTGGAGGAAGACTGTGATGGAACAAAGTGTTTGGGAAACTGGCTTACACACGATGTGATGTTTTTGCAAAGGGGGAATCCCTACACTTTTACTTTCATTAATGAAAAATCCCTACACTTTTACTTTCATTAATGAAAAATCCCTACACTTTTACTTTCATTAATGAAAAATCCCTACACTTTTACTTTCATTAATGAAAAATCCCTACACTTTTACTTTCATTAATGAAAAATCCCTACATTGTTTTTAAGAAAATCCCTTTTTATATTGATTTTATATAGAATTTGGATCCGCTTAAAAACATCTCTAATTTTAATTCTTCAAAGTTGGCAGCTATGGCATTATCGCCACTATGGTGGTCGAGCGGTCATAGTGATGGACTCGTATCGCGAGGATCCAGGTTCAAGCCCCACCATCGCTGCAGTGGTGGTCGGCTGAATTTGGTTTTCTACGGTTCCCAACTTCGAGGCATGAATGCAAACCTATCTCCACGTTAAAAAGTCTTGCCGCAGCGAGCAACGGGCCTACAATATTACAATTATTCATTCATTACACTTCACTCACTATGAGCTGAGAAAAAACTCAGTTAAAAAAAATTGATTGCAGATGGTAGCACTACACATAACAAGCATTATGCGACAACCCAGGATTCTGATCTGGCGAAATCGGTGCAATCGATACACAATAAGAGAGAGAAATGATTTCAAGAGAATTTCTAGATTTTAACATAAGTAAATTTATTAATACTTTTAACAATTAACTAGGTTACAATTAACAGAACAAAATTATTTCTCTAATTCATACCAATCCCTATGCAAGTCTGTTGACTCATCAATATAGTCCGGCGACTGAAGTTTGACGATCTTGAATTACCCGACCAGTGACATCACCTTGACGGGAGTGAGCGAAGGTCACGAACCGAGACTCCACGTGGCGGCGAGAACTGCAGGCTCAGCAGCTAGAGCCGAGGTGACAACCAGGCGGTTGGAAGAGACGATTGACACCAAGCCAAACGATGGACCAGCGATGACAGGAACTGGGACAACAGGTGACTAGAGAGGAGGCATGATAAGGTCCGGAACCAGCCGGCGATGTGCCAAGCACCAGTGAGACGAGTTATTTCATACTATGAATGATTCACCAAAAGGCGACCACCTTAAGTGATGTATACTGAGTTGAAAGCGAGATTGAAATGCGAAGTGACTCCGGGTATTTATACCTATAAAAGGAAGTGCGGAACAATCCAACACCTTGGACCGATCATCTCAAAAAATACACATCAGAGCAAGACCAATAGGAAAATACAACATCCAATTTGCATAAAGAAATGACAATAGATTTTTTATAGGAATTTTCTCAAAATAAAAATGGAAACAATTTAAAATGGCGATGTGATCAGGATCGCACATTTTTCCGGACTATGAGCAATGGAAATATCACAGACTCATATAATCAACCGTGCACGGTTATAAAAGGTAAGAAAACATAACAAATTCTATTAAAAATTATACAATTACAACTATATAAACATGTTTCAAAAATAAGAGATAGAGGCAGGTTTGGCAAATTCCCCAAGGGTTCCCAACTATTGTTACAATTACACAGAAACAAACTTCATGGAAGGTTCACTATACATACATGCACATTCCAACATGTACCAATTCGTTAGAAGTACCGCAAAGGAATATGGATGTGCATGTCTGGTTTAGTAGTAGTAGCTATGTCATTATCATAAAAAGGAAAGTTTGTATTGAAAACCAAATTATAATAGGCATAAAGTTTTTTTTCTTGCATATATTTGAATGAAAGATCTGAGGTATATTTTTAAATACATTTTCTCATTGCTTTTAGAGCCTTACTTTATGGTGGCCTTAAAGAATCTCAAGAAGAAGAAGTTGAGTTGAAAGGCACTACATTAGCAGCTTTCAAAGTTCTTTTGAAATATATATATACTGGTCATATGACCCTTACTGCTCTCAAAGTATGTTGTCAATATACATATATATTTGTATATTAATTGTGGTTAACACCATCCTGTTTTGAATGGCAAACGATAGTAAAATGCTTATGTGATAGGTCAGGATGGTGTGCTTAGGGCCATCTAATATACCATTTTCATATTGGTCACTTTTAAAATTGGTTAATGTGCATGTAAAATTTTCTATGTGGTTGCTAAATTAGAGCCTGGATAGCATTTTAAATTTTTCGAATTTATGTCAGTGTGTCTACAAAATTCTTGGCTCCTGAGCAATTTTGGCTGACCCCTAATTTTTTTTTATTTGTCAAGCCTGATGCAGATACAGTAAAACCTCATTATAACAGGTTAGCAGAGGGTATACAGGGTTAATCCGACCTATTCTGCCTGACAAAAGGGAATGATAGATGAGCCCAAGTGGATCATGAAACATCCCAACAACCCTGTCCCATCTCAAACCATTTTCGAGTTATGATGGATAATTGATTATGGAAAAAAAATGTGTCAAGTCTGAAAAGCCAGAATTTGTGAAGTTTCTGAAGAACCTATAATCAAACTAAGCATACATTCGGAAAGAGCAGAAAAATGCTATAAGGTGACATGAATTTCATCAAAACATCTGGTTATAATGGCGAGCTACATAGCATTGAAATATTGGTGAAGTTCAAAATCGAATTGTCATCAAAGTTTTTGATTGCCAATTTTACAAAAACACCCTTCTAGCTACAATCAGTGAAATTTGCCAAAAACTTGTCCATTCCACTAGTTTCCGAAAGAGCTTAAAATAAACCATATCAGTTTTCTGGTTCAAATTTAGTCTTTTGTTTGCAATACATCACTGAAATCAGCATTTGTTGAAGTAGATATTCGATGAAAATTCAGAATTTTTGGCAGTTACAGATTGTATGAAAATTTTATTTTGCACAAAAACATCTTATAAGGTGACTACCTCTATATACAGGATATCCGTATTTAATGGCGAGCTACAAGCGCTAAGAGATTGGTGAAGTGGAAAATTGAATTGTTGCCAAAACCTATTAAAATTATTTCAGATGAATGCATATTTCAGTGATGAGTATATTGATTGCAGATGGTTTCAGTGATGCACATTCAGTGCAAGCAAATGACTAAATTTCTTGTGAACTAGACCAATTTGGTTTATTCTAGGCTCTTTCAAAGCTGGTTGAAAGGACAAGTTTTTTTTGGCAAATTTGATTGATTGTAGCTATAACAGTGTTTGCGGAATCTGCAATTAAAAATTTTGGTGACAATTGGATTTTGAACTTTGTCAACCTTTCAGCGCTTGTAGTTCACCATTAAATTCTGATATTTTAATGAAATTTGTGTGACCTCTCATAGGATTTTCTCTGCGCTTTCCAAATATGTGCTTAGTTTACGTGTAGATCTCTCAGAAACTTCACAAATCTGGGTTTTTTCAGACTTGACACTTTTTTTTCCATAATCGTTTAACCACCATAACTTGAAAATGGTTCGGGATAGAACAGGTTTTGTGGGTTGTTTCATGATCCACTTGGGCTCATCTATTACCCCCTTTCATTTGGCAGAATAGATCAAATTCACCCTGTATACAAAGGTTGCCTATTTCAATAAAATTCCAGTTTGCAACCAATAATTCTTTTAGGGATGTAATGCAACAGGGTGCACATCAATGAAAGTAAAGTAGTTAGCCATAAGATGTGTTTATTATATATTAAATAAAAACAGCCTTCAACCAGGATATAATTTTTTTCATTTATATCAATTTTTTTGAATTAAATTAACTGATTTAAAATTAATTTAATAAATCATTGAAAATTCATATTTATCTTATTTCAAATTTTATATAGCATTAACGTATGAACTAATGAGTAAACTCTTAACAGGCACAGATTTTAACACCAAAAATCTTTTTATGGTATATATCTGTTATGCAGGGGTGCAAGAGCTGTGCTGAAATGGTTCTCTTGCTACATGGTGCACCAAGGTGCCAAATCCCTGCTCATTTGTGCCAATTCTTGTTTGTGGTTTGCAGAAATACTGCTAATACACTGTAGTGCGTCAAATACCTGGAATTTAGGAAAAATAAGCATGTGAAAATTTTGTTCAAGGGACACGTTCTTCCCAAGACAAGGAAAACGATATGGAAGGGGGGAAACTTCAATTTTTTCACTTCCCACCATCTACCACAATCGCTTTATCTTGTGACCTTGGAAAGTAATTCTACTACCTTGAAGTACAAAGTCCTGTACTGTTATTGGTATAACCTGCGGGGAAAGTCCCTGAATGAATATGCTGAATTTTCCGATTTCAGAGTTTTTTCTCCTGCAGGTTATATACTGAAAATAATGTAAAAAAATTTCGCGACTATATATACCAACCTGTATTCAAAGACAGCATATCTACAGCGTAAATTCACTTTATTTTCCACAAGATTGCACTCACGCGTTTGTGAAGAACCGCAAATTTGGATTGGTTTACTTGTTTAAATTACCAAAATTTTTTGGAGATCGTTGGGAAGAAATGGGATCTGTAAAAACTCCAGCTAAAATAACCGTAGTTTTGTCATCTAGCCACTATGTAGTCATGTGGTTATCATCTGTGGTTGCCGATCATGACAATTTCACATCACGAAAATCCAGATTTGGTAAATGGGTGGCTTGAGGAAAAAAATCTTTACCCATGCAGAACCTATTTCTGGCGATACTGACCATACTTTTTTTCCACCCTTTCAACTCCATTTGGCACCCCTCCTAGAGCGGTGCCCAATATGGACGCACAGTCCGCCCTTGCATTGGTTGAGGGAGAGGCATTCTCTTAACAATAGTCAAAGGAAGGAGTTTGTATTAGGAGCATGCTCATTGTACATAACTTCTGTGAGATACCTATTTATATATAAATGCCCTACCCTTCCAAAACATGTTGGAGAGAGTGAAATGTTTGCACCCTCTCCTTGTTTTTCACACTCCCTCTCGGGCATTGCTGGGATGGTACATTACTCTCTCATCACGTATTGCTGGGATGTTGCTTAACATTATATCACCAACAGAACTAGCAATTATTTGTGATGAATGGGTTGCACTACAATGCAAAGAATTACAAGAAGTGAAATTACTGAAATCAGTTCAGAGAATAGATAGATAGCAGGCATATTCAAACTTTGTAACCTTGAAAGCAGCTCAAAGTTAAAAATTTTACCAGTTTTGGTGAAGGCTATTTATCTTTAGCACATGGTAATGCAGACAGTGAAAGAGTTCAGTGTTAACAAAAGTCTGTTTGAACAGTGAAAAATCTGTCCATCTAATGCTTTAATGGAATAATGAATCATTGAGATGCTGAACTTCTGAAAGCTACTTATGATTTGTATGGAAAATATTGTAACAGGCTTTAGATTGAGAAAACAGGCGAAATTTTTTTTTAATCTATTAACATTCTATTATATGTTGAGAAATTGTTTAAGTAAATAAGGTATTTATATATTTTTCTCGTTTTTTGCATTTCACTTTTAAATTTAATCATTTCTTTAAATTTTATATACAAATACAACGCCACAACAGGCAAAATGCCCAACGAGGTGGCTGAAAAAAGTGTAATTTTCTATAGGTGGGTGGGTTTGAATCCATGTACCCTGAACTCTTCCCATCTACAACTCTGTATCTCTGTGAGAAGCTAAACTTTTTTTTCACGGAAACCCTTATTATATCCTGCACAAACTTTTTTTTTTGCTATATCTCTCAGGATGAATAAGATTTTGGTGTTTAAGCAGCAGAAATTCTTGCTGCCCAGGCTTCCAGTATGCATGGTATTTAATTTGAAAAGAGTCTAATAATTTTTATTCATGATTTCAGTAATGCATGTTTTAGTAGTGACAGAGATAAAATACTTTAGAAAAAATTTAAATGGACTTTAATTTGTGAAGGAAATTTATTTATAATTATTCGTTCCAACCATTTTTGGCAAAACTTTTGGCATTTCACAGAAAAATTACTCCTTATATTGCAGATATAGTTAGTTTTTAGTTATGCTCCATTTTCAAAATTTCTGCTCCAAAAATGAAAGTTTGCTGCTCCATAATGGATGAGGGGTGCTTGCACTCCTGCTGATGTGGTATAACAACATGGTAGTTTTGAGCCTGAATCAACTTCAGCAAAAAATATTTTTCTTGTAGTGAAAAGTGCTTTTATCCATCACAAGGGCCTACCCTCTTTTGTGAAATAAATGCTTTGTGGCAATTCATTTTCACATATTTTGCAGGGTTTCTCAATTAACTCTGTTTACGATTGAAGTGGTCTTCCACATGAACTAATTGAAAAACATATTATATTGACAATATTGTTGCATACAATGTGTAGAGTGAAAAAAACTGTCGATACAGTGAGAAATGTAGTTTTAGTGATTAAAGTGTAGTGTCATCTTAACTGCTTTAAAGCACGTTAACAAGAGTTGAACAGTGATTGTGGCTTAAAATCGAGATGGCTTGCGGCAAAAATGTCTAGAAATGTTAAGGATTATGTGGAGCGTGTGGCAATATGTTACCATAACGAGGGATGGTTGCACAATAAATTAGTACATTTTGTGCGGGTTAGAATATGACTAGATTCACCCTGCGGTAAGATGCTTCACATTGCTATGATCAATAGAAACCACTTGGCTGATGCCATCCAATGGCTTTCATTGACTAGAAAAAGGGACAGGTTTTTGCTGGAGATCATATTGAAAAGGAATGTAATAGACTTTTACTTGTACATTTTCAACAAAACTTTTGTACTACCTATACTAGCACTGCTTTATTTGTAATCCTCATATACATATGGCTTTATAAATATTTCTGAATTTTTTTATATTCATTAAAATTTATTTACATAGGAAGAGATGGTCCTAGATGTACTTGGCCTGGCACATCAATATGGATTTGTGGAATTAGAAGCAGGAATTTCTGAGTATTTAAAAGCTATCTTGAACATTCGTAATGTTTGTATGATCTATGACATGGCAAGTCTTTTCCATCTGTCTTCCCTTGCTCAAGTGTGTTGCAGTTTTGTGGACAGAAATGCACTTGATATAATACATCACGAGTCTTTCTTGTCACTTTCAGCAGTTAGTATTTTTTATAAGTTTGTATTTTTTAAGCTCATGCAAATAAAAAAAACTTAACGCATGTTTTCTCAAAGAAAAACAGAAAGACCGAACGAAACAGAACAAATGAAAATTGCATGGAAATCTTTAAAGCATTTGTTTCAAGCATTGCACTTGTTTTCCTTGGTTTCCACAATACTTGTACAAAAAAAAGTACACCTTTTAGTGTAATTTCAGTATGAAATTTGACTACATAAATATAATACAAGATATACAGAAAACTGGATGTTGTGAAGATATTTGTGTCATTTTTTGAGAGCTGCTGAAATTTTAAGGGATCAAAGATTGATAAAATTGCACCAAATTAAGGAAATATGAAATAAATTTCAAGGTAACAACCTATTCAGTTTTGCTAAGCAAGATTTTTATCTGTTTATAGATAACAGTAAAATTAAGGAAAACCATATTTTAACCTTAATTGACCATTTTAACTAATTAAGAAATCCACTCTAGTTATATTTCAGTGTTGATGCATTGTTTGAATTAAAAATACGCCAACAGCACTTATTTAGACCTGTATTTATATTTAAAATAAATTTCAGTACGTTTTTTTATGAGGTGAACCATAGAGGGATTAGCACTTGGATGAAGTATGATTGCTTGTAGAGTTTTTCTACATTTGTGCCCTTACTAAAATAATGTTTTTCTCTTCAAATTTTCCAAAAGAGAACATTTGAAAAAAATTAAAATTAAACAAGAAATTTCAACATTAGATAGAAGACTCAAGGGGAATCTGTAAAAGTTCAGAGTATCTAAAAATTTGAATTGACCAAGTTATACTGGATCGATATATCCTAGTAAAAAAAAAGACACAATATCAATTTGCTGTTGAAGTTAAAACTATCATACTCTTTATTTTGGCTGATATTTTGTTTGATGATATTTTAAATTTGTTACATATAGTCTGCACTAAAAGAAATGATCAGCAGAGATTCTTTCTGTGCATCTGAAGTTGATATATTTAGAGCTGTATGTGAATGGTCCCAGCAGAACCCTGATGTTGATATGCAAGATATTTTATCTGCTGTTCGTTTGCCACTTATGTCTTTACCTGACTTACTGAACATTGTCAGACCAACTGGTTTAGTAAGTGCTGATGTGATATTAGATGCAATCAAAGCAAGAACTGAATGCAGAGATACTGATCTTAGATACAGAGGATATCTAAGTAAGAATTTTTGTTTTACATATCTGTAATTAATCCTTTGTGGTCCAGAGGTTTTTTCGGTACTTCGTTGACACAGTTTGTACTTTGTTATCACCTCTGCAATTCTAACTATTGTGTTTTTTGTATAACTTATGAATTCTGCTAAGAAGCTAAATCACAGGCCCCTCCCCCCTTATAATCATAGTGGAGTAGAGTTCTGCTATGAAGCTAAATCACTAATTCCCTTATAATCACAGATTATAAGGCCTTGTAATCACAGATTATAAGGCCTTGTAATCACAGATTATAAGGGGTTGTTATAACAACGAAGTACTGTTTTTTCCTGATGTCGATTCCACATCAACATAGGACCGTGAAAGGTTAATTGTTTTCATTTTTTATTGCATCGATTTTGGTTTGAATTGGTAGAATATTTTTTATTAGCATAGTATCTATAATCTATACATACCAAAAAAACCTTTTATGAATCATCAGTTCTGTTGGTATGTAGATTGGACCATTAAATTAAATTAATTGAGAAAAATTCTTTTTATTATTATTTTTTAAATTTTCAGTGCCAGAGGAAAATGTTGCTTCTCCAAAACATTGTGCACAGGTATTGCATGGTGAGATGAGATCTGCTCTTCTAGATGGGGACACACATACATATGACATGGAAAGAGGCTTCACCAGGCATCCAATAGATGATAATAATGGACAGGGAATTCTTGTAATGCTTGGTCGACAGTGTATAATTAATCATATGCGTATGCTACTATGGGATCGTGATATGAGGTATTTAACTCTCTCTCTACCACATTATGAAATGTAGAATTGGAAAATGATAAGTCAAAATATAAATATTATAATAAATAATAATGTAAACTATTTGGTAGGCCATTTTAGGTCTAATTAAAGGCTAAAAAAAATTTTTTTAATTACTTTCAAAGAGTTGTTAATACACATAGGTTAAATTATCTGACCTGGTACTTCAAAGTACCATCACTAGTTAAAGTGTTATTGTAGTGTTATTCTACACACAGTGTGTGTGTTTTTACTACTGTCTGTTATAAATTTAAAATTTTTGTTTACTAACACTAACAAATTCCCTGGACGGATCATGCTGATCCCTTGGGAATAGGTGAGGATCGCGTTATTATTATTATTATTAATGACCATATTAGAGAATTTTTCCTGAACTTTAAGGAATGTAAAAATCATGCATTTATATTAAGCGATTGGTGATTTTTGTTTCTTTATATGCAAATATTGTCTAATTGAGCTAAAGAAAGCTATTCACAGTAACACAGAGCATGTCCAAATTGTTTCATGTGACTTTTGTTACTTTGCATTTTAGTTTCTTAAACAATTCATGAAAAGTTTTGATAGTGTTATTGTAGTTCTTTGGGTATGAGATTTTGAAACTTTTTCCTCAAGTTTTTTTGTGTTATTTATGACCAGCTATGGACCTTCAACAGATGATGCCCCCAAAGAAATAAAGCAGTTCCCTTAGTTTGTGGAGGGATTTCTGGGATTTCAAGCGCTGTTGTCTGCCTGGGGAGATAGAGGACATTCAGAATATTTTTTGTAATGACACCATTGAAATGGTGTTGGAATTTTTTCAGTTCTTTCCAAATATGTACTTAGTTTGCATGTCAGTTTTCCAGAAACTTCACAAAATTTGGATTTTTTTCAAACTTGATTTTTTTCCCATAACTGATTATCCACCTTAACTCTGAAACAGTTTGAGATAGGACGTGGTTGATGGAGTGTTTCATGATCCACTTAGACTTGTCTGTTGCCCCCTTTCGTTTGGCAGAATAAGTTGGATTCACCCTGTATATGTATACATATTGAAATCGTACCTCTTTATCCTTACACGGAGCACAATAAGTTTTTCTTTTTTTTTCCCTGAGGCGTGAATGAATTGTTGGGATGCAATTAAACTCTTTTAATTGATGGCTCAACAATCATTTCCTTTTCATACTATAGTCATCTTCTGTGATATATTTTTCTGTTCTTCAAAATAACTTTCATTCTTTGTAAACCTTAGGGAATAACAGATAGCTTACAGGAACAAATAGAAGGATCAACATTATTTTTAAAAGCATGACAAACAAATCTTTTTTCGAACATAATCACCATAATTTTATTTTAGTTTTATTTAAACATTAAGACAGTATAGCAATTAAATGGGGAATAAATTATGCATTATAAACATGGAATCAACATAAATATCAAGGCGCATAGTAAGTTTCCTACCTTGTCCTTATCCATAATCTGGTCCGTCAAGACGGATTTTCCTATTCACAAGCTCCTAACTTCATCTTCACTTTACTAATTCAAAACTATTTTTCCCAAAAACTTTAAAAATCTCCTTTCTGGTGGGATGGCATGTCGACATTGATCAAGGCATTCCAGTGGCTTTCGGCAGGTACCTGCTGAGAGAAGAGTCAGGAGCTGACATCTCCATGACTTTTTTTAAGAGCCACCTGGTGTGTATATAACCCCTTGTCAGTAATTGGCATTATACTTGTTGTGGCTCTTGAATTTGTATTTAGTTTAGGCATTAGTTGAATGTAATTTTCCATTCTTATCTCAAAGCATTTTTTCAAAAATCTTTCCTCTCTCGAATTATAGATTTCTCAACTCAGCAGAATGCAAGGCTTTTATATACAGATGTGAAAGTAATCTTCTAAGTTTGAAGAAATATATATATATATATTTTTTTTTTCAAATTGATTAAAATAAGGTTCAAATTTCCACGGGTTATTTGTTGGGACAGTGTGAAAAGCGAGGGTAGGTATTACTATACAATCATGATCCAAAAGTGATTATGTTTGAAAAAGTATTTGTTTAATCATATTTTCCCACCTGTGACATGGATGGCGTCTTGATTGACACTAAATCACTGCAAATTAAAATGTGTGCTAATAAATGCCAGGAGCTTTGGTAATAAGGAAGATTTTTCAGGAACTATGATAGCTGTAGAGGGCCTTTACTTTGTAGCCATTACAGAATCTTGATCAAATCATAGGGATGAATCATTCACATCTCAGGATGGAGTCTTGATTTACATTAAATCATGTTTGAAAGAGTGTAACATACAGGAAAGTGATATCAAAACTACACTCATGTCCATAAATTAAGGATAATGCCAGCTCCGGCAAATAAAGGTTCAGAAACAACACAAACGTTACTTATTCATAAAGCCCATTTATTAAACAAAAGATAAAGAACAAAAACGATGGTGTATATTTGATACCATTCATAAAAACTATGATTTTTGCTCCCTGGAGCAATTGTAAAAAATATCTCTTTTACAAAAACTTACTATTACATGGTTGGTATGATGGTTAATACATTGTATGTCTCCCATGCGATGAAATACAGTCCGTACAACGCCTAGGCATGCTGAGTATCAAATTATCGATCTGATCTTGGGGAAGATTTATCCACTCAGCAAGCAATGCTCTCCGAAGTTCCGGTACACATGTAGGAGGTGGTTGATGGGCTGCAACTCGTCGGCCAAGCATGTCCCACACATGCTCTATCGGATTCAAGTCAGGTAAGAATGCTGGCCATTCCATACGGGTTATATCCTCAGATTCAAAGCATTCGTTTATGATGTTTGCTCGGTGAGGACGGGCGTTGTCATCCATAAACACAAATTCTGCGCCCATGGCACCCCTAAACAAACGTACATGTTGTTCCAGAATGATGTCCCAATAAATTTGGGCTTTCATGGTTCCGGTTTGAACATGCAGATTTGTTCAGTATAATTCCACCCCAAACGAGCAATGCTGCACCACCGTAACAGTGTCGTTCAATGATGTTGTCTTGGTGGTAACGGGTACCTGGCGTTCTCCATAGGAAAGTCCGACATGAATCAGACTGCAAGCTAAACCTGGACTCGTCGGAAAACATCACACAAGCCCACTGTGACGATGTCCACATTGCATGTTCTCTACTCCAGGCTAATCGCTGCCGACAGTGAGTTGCCGTGAGCGCAACACATCTGACAGGCCTGCGAGCATATAGACCAATATCTCCCAAACGTCTGTACACGGTTTGCCTTGAACCTGTTGTACCCGTGGCTGCAGATAGCTGACGAGACAGGTCGGATGCTGTGCTCCGTCTGCTTCTTTTGGCAGTTACTGCCAAATACCGGTCTTCATTCAGCATTGTAACTCGGGAGCGACCTGTACTGTAACGTCTACTGACATTTCCGCTATCTTGGAATCGTTGCCAAAGCCTAGAGATGACACTTTGGGCAATTCCAAGTTCCGCGGATACTTCCATCTGAGTATGCCCACATTCCAGGCGGCCAATAATTCTACCACGTAAAAAATCATCTACATGCATCCTCTGTGTCATAACTATTCGCTTATGGCACTGA
Source organism: Pholcus phalangioides (assembly GCF_987345545.1). Lineage (NCBI taxonomy): Eukaryota > Metazoa > Arthropoda > Arachnida > Araneae > Pholcidae > Pholcus > Pholcus phalangioides. Next base: position 30,403,167 of record NW_028301610.1, on the reverse strand, counting down.
GCGCCTTACAGAACTCTTGTGAACAATTTTACTTCTTTGCCACCATTCCTTATATACCCCCCTCTTACACTCTCGTCATTGTGACGTACTATCGGCATCATCTGGTGGCTTCCTGAAATTTGCATATCATTCTTGCAGATGTGTGTGATAATTCTACAGGTGAAATTTTTACTTTAGATTTCGATTTCCGTGTGATTCTGAATTTTTCTTAATTTATGGACATGAGTGTATATGGATTGAGCTTGAAAACAAAAAATGTCATAAAATTATTGTTGATGTTTGCTATAACCCACCAAATCGTGATTCAAACTAAATCTCCAAGCTTCATGAAGAAATTTTGTGCATGTGTAAACATAAGAGATTAGTAATATTATGGGATTTTAATTACCTGGGTATTGATTGGGAGAACCTATCGGCTAGGGATCAATATGAGAGATTTTCTTATAAGTTGGTGTTCAATAATTTCTTGTATCGGCTGGTATCGGAAGCTACTAGAGGTACTTCTATTTTGGATTTGATTCTCACTATTTCCAAGGATCTTGTTGAACATGTTTCAGTTGGAGACAGCTTTTCTTTTAGTGATCATCGGGTTATTAACTTTTTTGTAGCTTCTTCGCGGATAAACCAAAGAATAAAAGAATGATTCTTTGTTTTCAAAAAACCAACTTTGAGCTTTTGAAGGAAAGGTTAGGATTAATTTTCAAAGACCCGTTGGTATCAGTGGGTGTGGTTAGTCAGTGGGAAGAATTCAGAACAAAACTATCATCTGTTTTGCGTGATGTCATACCCGTTGTTTGTTAAAAGAGGGTTTGTTCATCACACCAGATAACATGTGTAATCTTTATCTTGAAAAGAGAAGGGTATTCAGAGAATACAAAAGTTAAAGAGGTGACCTGTCACCATTTACTGAAAAAAAGGGTGTTTTGACAAAGTGATAAGAGATAGTAAAAAGGAAGTTGAATCTAGGTTGGCAGATAACATTGGCTCTGACCCGAAATAATTTTTTCAGGTACGTCAAAAATAGATGTAAGGGGATAGTTGAGCCCCCCTCAATAGGAGGGTCAAGATTAGAAAGCAATGTAGGTATATGTAGTGCTTTCAATGACTTTTTCATGCCAGTCTTTAATATTGAAGGCAATATACAAAGCACTGGGTGTGGCATAGAGTGACAAAGTCCTCGACAAAATTCAAGTGGGAGACATGGAAGTCCTAAAACTTCTGAAAAATGCATGTGCAAGGGAAGCACCAGGACTAGATGATATCTATCCTAGGGTCTCCAAGGAATGTGCTAATGAATTGTTCGGGCCAGTTGCACAGATTTACTGGAGTAGTGTTGCTCAGATTTACTGGAATAGTGTTGCTCAGGGTATCGTCCCAAGGGATTGGAAGCTTGCTAATGTGGTTCTGATATCTAAAAATGATAGTAGAGAAACCATATCCAATCCAGTGAGTTTGACAAGCTCCCTCGAAAATTTTGAAAATTATTATCAAAAGGCAATTGGTGAAGTGGATAGATGAAAATAACTTATTGTCGGAAAACCCTCATGGGTTCAGGAAAGGGAAGTTGCATAACCAACCTCCTTTGCTTTTATGATCATGTGACTGAGGCTTTGGGTAAGAGCAAAAATGTCATGTTTATCTTGATTTCCAGAAGCTTTCGAATTTGGTCAACTTTTGAAACATTTACATGAAATTGGGATTGGGGGTAACTTGCTGAATTGAATAGATTCGTGGTTAAGAGAGTCACAATGGGTTATGGTGAACGGGGAATTCTCTGATTGGACAGGTTCACAAGTGGAGTCCCTCAAGGAATTTCCCTTGGCCTCATACTTTTTCACTTTTTATAGATAAACTCGATCAGGGTAACAATGGAATTGTTAGCGAATTCACAGATGACCTGAAGCTAATGGGGGGGTAGTTGGGAATCGAAGTAAACTAGGAAGTTGCTTCAGAGATCAACCTAAACAGGATTGCAACATGGGCAAACGAATAAAGCATGTCTTTTAGCATTGACAAGTGCATTATTACTCATTTTCAGGGTGTTTACCATCACAGAAAAAACACAGAATGAGGAAAAGTTCACAGAAGTCCCGGAAAAGTAGCACAATTTGACGGAAGGTCAGATTTTTTATGATTTTCTAAACTTTTTTTAGATTTTTTCCCTTAAAATCTAGGCTTTTGAAAGGCTGTGGTATTCAATGTTTTTTCCCTCTCCTTTTCTCTTTTTTTTTTTTTGCTGTGGGGGGATAGATGAGTGAGTAGCAACAGAAAATAACAATGTTATCTATCAATGTGTAGTTGGCTTATATTGGGACAGACATTATATTGGGGGGGGGGGGGACTATTTAGACTTTATTAACAAAAAATAACTTTTTTTTGCTTGTCTGGACCTTTCACAATACCTGTAATATTTGCTTAAAGCAGTGTTTTCAAAATCGTGATATTTTATAGGGGAGGGGGATTTGCTGTATTGGACCACAGCAGTCAGGAGTCCTCTTGGGAACAAGATTGGTTTCCACAAAAAGGCTATGACCTCCTCCCCCCCCCCCCCAAAGGTTCCTAGGCTGTGGGATCTTTGACAGGTCCCCAAGCCAGAGTTTTCATGGAGGGAGGCTCTGCTGTAGTGAATTCATAGCGTGAAGAAGCAAACATTGATGGTAATTGTCTAGGGCCTCAAGGCTGGAGCCTTGTTAGTCCCACCCTTGCGGGACCATGAGAAAAAGGACGAATCTTTTTTCCCCCAAAGGAAGAAAGTTGCCTTTTTTAATTGTCATTCTTTTTTTAACACTTCCAGATTTGCACTATTTTGACTATGTTTGTCCCTTGGACTGAGGATTTTTGACACTTTTCATGATTTTTTTTTTTTAAATACTTAAAATATATATATGTATCTTAAGTTTTTTTAGCTAGAAATTCTAAACTCTTTTCTTTCATAATATAGCAATTATTTGATGGTACTAATAATTAATATTTAATGAGAAATAATTAAAAAAGGATGTTTTAGACTTTTAAAAAAAGTTCCACACATAAGAAAACATAATTTTTCAACATAAAATTGCAAACAATTATGAATAAAAACTTGAACCCAAATGTTGTACAAATATCTAAAAATAGTTTTTATTAAAAAAAATATATCATCTTGTAAAATTTGCTTTGGTATGGTACACTTCAAAACAATGGTGCACATTTACGCACAGAGCAACACCACAAGGTTTGTAATAAGTTCGAGTTTCTTCCTCAATCTTTTTCCAGTTTCTGCATTTGATTTGCTCCGTTGCTGCTTTTCATCATCTAAAATGAATAATAATTTTATAAAATATACGTCCTAAAACATTTGAAAAGTAATGTACACAAAATTGTTCAAAAGCAGAATATCAAATATATTTACTGGTGCTATCGTTGTCATCTGAGAACTACGATTTGAATCCCCTGCAAGTGGGCTGATATTCTGGATCATCTGAATCTGATAACTCTGACAAAGAATTGTTTGCTAATATATCTCTAAGTTCAGCCAAATCATTGACACCTGATAAGTTTAAAAATCTTTTATGAGACATCGCGAAACACAACAAACATGGCTACCTTACCTAGAAAGACAAATGTTTCAACTATACTTACTTCTACATCGTTTCATAAAGCTACATTCGTTGGCTGCTGCCATCTATATTTTTTTTAGAACTAGAAGATTTATAGATTATGTTTAAAAACACTGGAAACACTTAAATATTCAGCCATTTTATAGCTACGAAAGTTAAAAGGCAAGCCCGAATCTGACTCAGGCTTAGTTCTGTTGAACAAAAACGGCATCCCGAGTCATGTTCGGGCTTAGACCCGAAAGTGTTAAATCCTGCCAATCTTTATGGACTAGCTATAGTGAACAACAAAATTATGCATTATGCACATGAGACAGAACAAGACAGCTCAAGATAAGACAAAAGTCTTCCCTTTTAGAAGAGACAAAGTCTGGTACCCCACAAGGATTGGTCCTCTCCCTGTTATTATTTTTCATTTACATCAATGATCTCCCATAATCCCTCAACTGCACCACTAGATTCTTTACAGGTGACTGTAATTTACTGCATCATTAACCAAGAGTTCGATTAAGAACTCCTCGAACATAAATTGGCTTCCATCACTGAATGGTGTTCATTATGGCAGATGCCTATCAACATTTCAAAAACAGTTCACGTGAAGTTACCTGTAAATTACTTCCTCTTGAATACTTTTCCTTGATCAATAATTTAACCGTAACCCAAGTTTTTCAAATTAAATACCTCAGTGTTTTAATCTCAGCTGACTTATGTTGGAACAAACATGTTGATTACGTCTTCCAGAAATATTCCAACAAACTGTTCCTCCTCCGCCGAAACCTTAAACACTTCACTTGGGATATCAGACTACTCTGCTACTAAACTTATTTCTCTCCCGCTCTTTTTCCTACGATGCTGAAATCTAGGACCACTACACCTCTAGTAATATAGACAAACTCGACTTAATCCAAAATAAGTCCACCTGCTTCATCCATGACTGTTGGTCACCTTTTGTTTCAGTGTCCAAACTTAAAAACAAACTTAATCTCTCCCCCCACTCTTCATCTTATTTCTCGACTAACCCTGTTATTTAAGATTTTCCATGGTCATCTCAACTTTGATACTTCTGGTATTCTAGCTAAACTATCCTATGTCTCCAATAGACTCAACCATCTTATTAAAGTAAAATATATTTTTGCTTCTACTGACTGCTTTAAATGCAACTTCTTTCCTCATACCATTGGGGAATAGAACACTCCCCAGCTCTATTGTCGATTTTCCACTGTCACTAGTTTTTTGTACGTTATCAAACAATATGTCGCATTAACATGCATTCTCTTGTATAGGCCTACAAAGCCAACAATATTGTATATATAAATAAATAAATATGCAATTATTTCTCCCATTGGTTATAAATTTTCATCAATTATGAAAATTTTTTCAATAATTCCTACTATCAAATTTTTTTCAATAATTCTAAAATAATTTCTTTCATTAAGATGGTTTTTCAGCATTTATTTAAATTCTGTAATTATATTAATACTTTTTTGGATGCCAAAAAGTCTCTCGAAATATATGAAATTATAGCCCCCCTCAAAAAAGTGATTTGGCTTCGGCTCTCCTGAATTCACCACATTACAATTGTATCTGGAAAGTACTGACAGTTCTAAATACAGCAGTACAGATTTCAGTGGCCAGCACTCTTTAAAGTTTATTTTGTAATTTAATTGTTTTCTATGTGTAAAATACTGCAGCTATATATTTGTATTGTCTCAAAATGGTCAGCGGGCTACAACAGAAACCTCTGAGGACCATGGGTTTAAGTCCCCTGATATATACAGTGCCAGTTATTATTAGTAATATGTTTAACCATTTAAAGGCTAATGTTCCATTTATGGAACATAGCTTTTATTTGCAAAAATATCAGATAAAAATTAATTCAAGCATTTCCAGTTTTTTGATCCTATAGAGAAGAGTTCAAAGTATTTTTTGAAATAAATTCAGAAACTTCAGGTTTATATAAACTTTTTTTGCAGAACTTTCAAATTTGATATTGTTTTGGCATTCTTTCCCCATTTTGATTAAAATTTACCAACATTTTAATTTTGAAGTAGACAAAATTATTTTGCATGTTTCTACCACTTAATGTATTAATCAGAGTGAATCAATTAATTTCTTTGTACTATTACATGTGAACAAGCTATGTGCATTCAAAATGCATGTTTTTGGCTTTTCAAGAGAGCGGGATTCTAGGGATTTGACATGACAAGCATCAAAAACTGGTTTAAAGTGTCAAAAACTGGTTTAAAAGAAATAGAAATCAATAGAAAATTTTATGTGATAACTAGTCCAAAACAAATAGTCGTCAGAATGTAGGTGATACAGTTTCAGCTTTCACTTCTCCTCAAGTGCCTATGTTCCATTTATGGAACATTGTAAAAAAACAAAGAAAAATTTTTTTTCTTCAAGTTTCAAAGTTGATCTATGTATAGGCATGTAAAATGACCTCAAACTCCAAATTTCGAAACAATAAGTGACTTTGATGAAAATTTTTTGTTTGGGTTTGAAGGCCGCCATCCGTTTTAAGTTCCCCCAACACTAGTGGTTGCCATCATCAGGAGAATTGATAAAACTGGATCAAAAGTAAAGTTTTCCCAAGTCTCAGGTTGTATTTACGTACATGAGTGGCTTGACATTCGCTATTTTTCATGATTGGTCAGCTGATCCTATGGCTGGCAGCGAATTGAAAACAGTTTTTATGCCAGGAGAGCCTGATTGGCTGAGATATGTGGAGTTACCTGATTGGCTGTTGTCGTCATTCTGTTGCTGGATCTTGAAGGGGAAGGTTCTCGTTCTTCTGAAAGCTGGTGTCCAGGATCTGCTCAATTTCAAAATTTCTTCTATTATGTTGTTTTTGTGCTTGTATATTTCAATAGCCTCTCCGTAGATTCGTAGGAAGAAGTGGTCAACATTAGCTATCACCTGTGTTTTTCTGAATTGATCACTGTTGTCATTAAGGGCATGCTCTGCCACAGCCGACTTTTCTGTTTGGCCCATTCTGCAGCATTGTTCGTGCTCTTTTATTCTCGTGGCCACAGATGTTTCTATGGTTCCAATGTATACCTGGCTATGGGTGCGCGGTATTCGGTAGATCCCCAATGTTAATGATCACAGTGGTCTTTTGCTGATCGCAGCATTTCACATATTTTTATGGTTGGTTTGAAAATGGTCTTCATATGTTTTTTCATGACTGCCGATTCTTGCCGTCACTCCGGGGATAAAAGGCAGCACAGCTTTTCCAATTGATTGTGACTTCTCATTTTGAATAAGTGACTTTGTTCGTATAGTTCGGCCTTTAAACTGTTAATGTAATCATTTTAGCATAAAGAATTTATGAAACAATATTTGATGCTGCATCAAGGTTTAAATATTTTTCAAGTTTCATATTTTTTTTCATTTCAGATCTTACTCATACTATGTGGAAGTTTCTGTTGATCAGAAAGATTGGGTAAGAGTTGTGGACCACTCCAAGTATCTATGTCGCTCGTGGCAACAGTTATATTTTAAGCCAAGGGTTGTTAGGTAAGATACAGTGATTTCTCACTTATGAATTTTTTCAGTTATAAAACAATTTTCTACACTCTCTGTCAAAGATATATAGCATAATAATGCTATTCACTTCTGTGCCTCTCTCACTTATGCGTGTTTTTTCCTTGTTCCCTTGCACCAACACATTAATGAGAGATCATTGTATTTTGAGTTTTATAAACATTTTATTGATTGTATTGATTATGCCTAATGTCACTGTAAACCTCAAACTTGATGGTAGTGCTTTTTATTTTAAATAATTTTATTCTATTTTCGTGATAAAAAAAATGATGCTGAAAATCCAGAGTACTTTGTTCTGTTTAAACATTGTGCCTGTGTGTGTAAAACGTTTTGCCTCTAAATATGTAGTGTGAATTGGTAAAAATTTCAGAATGAGTTATGCTGTTGACTCAACAAACTTTGAGTATTTTGGGATTCTGGCCGTGTTCTCCCCAGAATTTATTTTTATAGCCAGGTGGTAAAAAGAGCAATTCACAATTTTAACCTTCTCCATACTCCCATCATTCAGGGATGATGAGCGTAGCAGTGTGCTCCATTATCCCTGGATGATGTGATTTTTTTTTTCAAAGAAATTTTTTAACAAGAAGTTCTTAAAATGGCATAGATGGTGTACACATAGATATTCTAGTTTTTTAAAATATTCTTTTGGGCACGGTAGCCCAGGTCGATAAGATACTCGCTTGAAGTACCAAAGGATGTTTAGAGGTGTCACGAGTTCAATACCCGGTTCGTCCTTGTTAGAAAACTTTCCTGACACAGGGGTACAACAAAAAATGGCGACATGACTACAGAAAAAATTGCTACCGCAGGGAGTCCCCCATCGAGAGGTTAGCGCACCAACCTTCTAATAAGTTTGCTTATGGGATGATTGTGCATTGTTGATTAGTGGTAAAATGCCTGCCTGCCCTCAATCACTGTTGTTGGTGATTGTGGGTTTGAACCCAGATTCTCTGTATTGCGCCTTTTATCACACCCCTCGGCTTACAAAGTTTTCGGCTAACAAACATGAATCTGGAACGAATTATTTTCGTTAGCCCAGGTATCACTATATTTGCAACGTATGAGTTTCAGTACCATCTATCTTTCACAAAAGGCAACTGGAAAAGAAATTAATTTTTTTTAATCAGTCACACTGAGAGCAAATTTTCTCCGGCTCATCCTGCAGTCTAGGGCTTAACCTTATGCTCTAGTATATTCAAGTGTGAATGTCGAGATAGAATTTAAATTAACTGACAGCAAAAAGTGGCCATAAGTTGAACCTTCATTTCTGTATGTGCTATTTTTATTTTATCAGTGTGAGAGAGATGGCTGCCTGTTGTATATGGAAGACAAAAAAGAGGGAGATGCCTGACACCAGTTTGTCAGTGAAAAAACTGAGTTTGATTTTTTTTTCAGTTTGTTTCAAAA